>NC_064811.1:139868910-139969017 GCF_023721935.1 Panthera uncia
GACTTTTCCACACGATAGAGATGGTTTAAAGATTCTGTGGTGTATAAAGTTGTATGTGACAAAACATTAATGGAAATCTAGGTACAAACTATCTGCACGCTATGCATATAGCTAAGCATGTGGAGGGGAACAAACCTGAAAGTTGCCGTATAAAAATACCAAGAATGTTTGTGCTAAGGTGGGAAGACGGTGCATTATAGTTTTTGTCCAATTTCTTTCAATTTTCAAATCAAATACAAAAATAACTTTAGAAGAAAAACACATAGCATATTTCTAACTGTTACCCCAAATGTTTCTAAATTTGCAAACATTTACCTAATAGACTTTGACCTTTGAGAGTGAAGACATTTTTAAAGTCATCTCTTTCATTAATTACTTCATCAATACTAATACAGGTTAATAATCCTAATATAAGTATTTTCAGTTGAGTTAAATTTTATAATTTTAACTTTATAGTTATTTAATAGTATTATCTTAAAATAGACAATGGGATAAATGTGTTATTACTGTATTGTATATGTTAATTGAGAGATATGAAGTCCTAAGTGATTCTGTTTGTAACCAGTGTTCTAAATATTTCAGAAGTGACTATAAGTTTATGAAAACATGGGGAAGAATATAACATGTTCAGCTATTTTTTCCACAGTCTTATACTAGGAATAATTACCAAGGAATTCAATAAATAGAAGAAACAACATTTGATAGTAGGTGATTCCATATTATTTGGAAACAAAAATTATTCAAAATCTAGCTTTCTTGCAGCTAAGTGATACATCAAGAATAAAAAGACAAGAAAATATGTTTAGATTTTAAATGTGTACAGTGAAATCAAATATTTATAGCATCATTTCCAAAAGAGAAATATTTAATAAAATAATCACGTAGATATTCCAGTTATTTTCATACACGGCTTCTCATTTCATTTTTTTTTTAAGTTTATTTATTTTGAGAGATAGAGAGCACATGCAGGGTAGAGGCAGAGAGAGAGGGAGAGAGAGAATCCTAAGCAAGCTCTGAGTTGTCAGCACTCACAAAACTGAGACCATGATCCAAGCCAAAATGAAGGGTCGACACTTAACCAACTGAGTCACCCAGGGGTGCCAATAGCTTCTCATTTTAAATAAGCACGTTATAGACCTAAGAAATGGAATCAGAAGAATGACTTTTAAGAGAACTTATTAGCAAAATAAAGAATTCCGTCACTTACATGTTGATGAAAATAAGAAACCATCACAATAAGTTATGATTTAAAATCTTAACATTAACATAATAAAATCTTTCATTAGACATGAAAAATGCTATAGCTTGAACATTTAGGAGTTACTACTATATTATACAGCAGAAACTCCACAAGGTCAACCACCAAAATCAAAGTGTCCTATACTGTACTGATTTTAGAATATATTCTAAAAGCAACATAATAAAGTAATAGGAAAGCTAATAAGGAAATAAGGACAAAGTCATGATATAAAATTGTGTATCTCTTCAGTTTTTTAGCTAAATCAGAAATGGCATAAGCATTTCCTAAAAGATGATCTGGTCAAACAATATGTTACTGTTATCTTTTTTAACTGAATGAGGTTGTTTTTCAGTTAACAGTAATACTTTACTTCATATGATAGTAAAACCACACTTAATTTTGCGCGATTTTATACTTGAACACAAGTACATAAATCTGCACAGATATACATGATATAGTTTACTTATTTTATGTGGTTAAGCAAAGTTAACTGTATTCTTCTCAGAAGAAAGTTATTTTTTTAAATGGATTAAACTTAAAGGAAATATTAATAGGATTTTATGCCTGCAAAAGCAGCAATATTTGTCAAACTTGATGGGTTTTTAAAAATTTAATTTTAGCATTCATTATTTGAAAAGACTGTTAAAAATGATTTGGCCAATAAGAATTAAACATTCTCTCTTCTTTAGGTGACGATGTATTGGTGAGAATTAAATTAGAGTTAAGTATTAGAGAATTTGGAGAATAAAGTTCATTTAAGAGCAGTCTCTCACAGATCAAGTACTGATGGACCCAGTGACTTGCTCAGTGACCGAAATGGAATAAAATCCAGCTTTCCTGACTTCCAGTTTGTCTGTGACAGATGTAGAAGTCATAAAGTAATCTGTGTGACTTTCTACCTCTAAATTCAAGTGATTTCAGCAGACATGCTCTTCATTTTCTCCAGCTTTCACTGCATACAGTTACTTCTTTAAGGAATTTTTTTAAATGTTTATTTATTTTTGAGACAGAGAGAGACAGAGAGTGGGGGAGGGGCAGAAAGAGAGGGAGACACAGAATCCGAAGCAGGCTCCAGGCTCTGAGCTGTCAGCACAGAGCCCGATGCGGGGCTCGAACTCATGAACTGTGTGACATCATGACCTGAACCAAAGTCGGATGCTTAACTGACTGAGCCACCCAGTCGCCACCTCCTCCCCTGCCCCCCCGCCTTTCTTTTAAGGAATTTTTTTTTAATGTTTCCTACAGTTAGTTCTATACCTTGTTCCTCCTGTACACCAACTCTCCAATGGAATGCTTGTAGATAATTTTAGAAATTCAGCCCGATATTATTCTAAGAAAACTTCAAATGTTAATGTGATTAATTTCAAATAATTAAACAACTGAAACTTTCCTATGATTTTGACAAGTTTTTATTATTAATGATACTTAAAGTTTTGCATGTTTTGGAAAGAGCGAATTGTCCTAGTCATAGCTCTCAGTAGAATTTACTAGTGCCATTGTTTCCTCAAGATTTTTTTTAAGTTCTGGTTAGTTAACAGAGCGTGTAATATGAGTTCATTAGTGCTGTTCTGAAGATGATCACTTACTGTTAGTTCGATGTTAAAACTAGAATGTGCCGTGTATATGTCCGCGTATGCAAGGGAGTGTATGTGTTTATGCGGGAGTGTGCGTGGGCCTGTGTTTTATCTTTTGTCATTTAGTGTGAGTATGTCTGCTCATATATGTTTCTGTTCTGTTTGCATGGACCCTTTACTTTTTTTTCCCCTACAGACAAGGAAGCTTTCTGCAAAGAGAAAATTTTTATTTTTGAATCTTGCAAGAATTTGATACAGGTTACCACTTCAGTTCCATCCAGTATGTATTATTCATAGACTGATGGCTTCTGATAGTCTCAGAGATACTCTGAAGGCCTCTGATGGGAAAATGCCACCTCCTTTTTTCCTAATAATGGACCTTTCCTTTATCTAACATGAAGGAATGGAAAGCAGATACGTCCATTCCAAAGAAGGAGGCTAATTTCCATCTGCAGAAAATAAATGTTTTATTTCTACTCAACAAAACATTTGTTTCTCTCACTAATAAAAACTATTTTTTAAATTTTTGTGCCTACAGTATGGAACTACTGGAAAATTGCAAATAAGTTGATAGAATTCTCAATTATTAAATTTATTATGCAGATATTCTGAGAAATATTTAAAAACCCCATTCTCCTCCCTTCTCTCTTTTGGATTTTCCTTGTTCAACATATTTGTACTTTGTGTGTCCTAGGAGGAGAAAAGGAAAGTGAAATATAATCATGTGTGCTAATAGTTTGTATCTCTAGTTTGATGACTTCCATATATAAGAAGTCCAGAATATATTTGTGCAATTTGTCTTTTATGATGCTATTTCTTATGAACAGATAATCAGATATTACATTCACTTTAATTAGAAGAGTTTATTTACTTCTATTGAAACAACTGTTTTTAAAATAAGCACACTGTATGCACTACTCCCTAGATAACAACATTAATTTAAATAAATAGCTTTCTTTGTTTCTCCAGTGTAAATTGTGTGCATAATTTTAAGTATTCCAATATTAACTGAAATTTTCTCTTTTCATTTGATTATTTGACACATGGAGGCACAGTTTTCTATGCTACTTCGCTGGGCATGATAACTTTACTGCTTTTAGTTGCCGTTTTGATTTTGATTAGTCTAGTTTTGAATTTTAGCTCAACTCTAGTGTGTATATATATATATCTATATATCTGTATATATAGATATATATAGTACATATATAAATATCTATACTATATATACTATGGAAATGCATGTATAGTATATATATAAATATATATATAAATGTATATATTATATATACATTGTATATATAATATATACATTTATATGGTGTATATATAGTATAGATATTCTAACATTGTATTTTTATTACTCTTAATTTTCCTGTGACATTGATTATATTTGGCACATCAGATGTGGAGATGAAGGCAGGAAACACCAATCAACAAGGAAACTGGAAAATAATACGATGGTTACTTAGACAATAATGACCATATAAAATCTTCTTTCTCCTCTTTCTCTTCTTCCCCTCCTTCTTATTTTTCCACTAAAAATTATTTTTAAAATTTATAAATAAAAACTTATTTTTAAATTAAAACCAGCTCCAGATAAAAAGATAATTCCAGCAGTCCCTGCTATCATAGGGTTTGTCACTGAGCAGTTAATAACTCTGTTCACCAGTCAGTTGTAAATGGAAACTCATTTTCTCTAAACTAATTTGCTTGCAGTTGTTAGATTTCCAAAGAACTCTTGGAAATCTGGTTGACCTAGGCTCAGTCAGTTAAGTGTCCAACTCTTGATCTTGGCTCAGATCATGATCTCCTGGTCGTGAGATTGAGCCCCACATCGGGCTCTGCATTGGGCATGGAGCCTGCTTAAGATTCTCTCCTCCTCTCTCTTTCCCCCTCTCCTGTGCCTGCTCCCCCCCCCCCATTTCCTCTCTGAATAAATGAGTAAACTTAAAAAAATGTCTGGTTGACATATAGTACAACTAAAGTTCACTCTATCAAGTTTTGTTTTAAGTACACCAGACATTCATTATTTAAACATTTTCATGGGAAATATGTGTCTGTTTCAGAGTAAGTAATGCTGGCACCAGAAATTTTAACTTGGTTATTTCCATTTAACAAAGATGAAGTGAGTTTCTACATCCACTCATATGTGTGTATACATATGAAGCATCTTAACTAAAGAGTCTCTGGAAAGTCACGTTAGAATTAGCTGACACCATCATGGTAAGAAGTATGGCTTGCCATCCCCCTGTTTTGCAGAAGTCATTCATAACTCATAAACCATGATTTTCCCTGTTGACACAATTAAGAGAGTGGAGCTTTGAAATGATTTTAAATTTTTCTAAAATTAATTTTAGGAGGCTAATTCTATATTAACTTCTGATTTCTTATACAGGTTGATGCACTGTTAGAGAACAATTGTCTTTATTCTACTCTTTTTTCTTTTTCTTAGGCTACATAGTAAGTAAAATAAATAAAAGTGTAGGGGAGGTATTAAAGATAGCACATAGATCACAGATATATTGATTCTTATATATTCCTTAAAACTTTGGGACTGTCTGTATGCATTTTGAGTATTCTGATATTACCAATACATGAATGTATCCCATGTGTGTGCTATGTCATGTAATCAGTCTCCAAAAGTGAAAAAAATAGATGCATCCTTAAAAATTACTATCAGATTCTTTGATAAAAAAAGTTTTTCCTAAACCCATTTCCATAGAGTGAATATTGATTTGATAAAAATACAAAAATAGCTTTAGCTATCTGGGTGCCACCATGAGCTCACAAATTCTCACTAGAAAAATCAGTTGACAGTAGAAATTATGAATTTAGCCAACCTCTGATATAACTGTCATGTGTCCTTTTGTTCTCTATGCTGTGGGAGTGATGAAAGTCTGAGTGATGTGTCATCATCTGTGTGTGTCAGGAGCAATCTGCCAGTTTTGACTTTAATGGACAAGCCAGCCATGGAATGACAGCTGAGTGACATAGTATGGTGGCTGATGCCTCTCACTGGATTGACTGCCTGCTAATCTAGTTTGGCTTTTTTCCCTGTAGTGAATTTGTTGGCTATTTCTTAAAGCTCATATTTCCTATTCTAACCTTTGCTTCTAGCACACTAAAAGCCTCTTCAGGGTATTACTTATTAATAAACTGGTCTACTGGAGTATATTTGCTTAAAATATATAAGTTAAGTTACTTCTTTAGGATAATCTGATGATACTTTTGTTTTGTTTTGTTTTGTTTTATTTTGTTTTGTCTTGGACTGTTATGAAGTGTCCAGATTCATTAGTGCTAACCATAACAGCAAAGTTAACAAAAAAAATCAACTGCAGTAGGTGTGCTGAGTGATTTTTTTTTAAAAGTGATTATACACAAGTTTTGGAACCTTGTTTAGCCTCTGTCTATACACCATGGCTAACGTATTAAAGAATTTCCCTCTACTTAAATGCCAGTTCTTGCAATTATTCAAACCACTCACAATTTTAAATTTGTTTTTAAAAATTGGCAATAAATGTTTAAGATTAGTTGGAGAAAGATCCATCCATTTCCTCTCTCCTACTCAAAACTCCTACTCCAGCATCGGAGTGTAAGGCTACAGGTTGTCATCCTACAGCCAATAGTCTTAGACACTCAATTCATGGTATAAGGCTCCAAGCTAAACAAGGAGTGGGTAAAACTAAGACACTCTACTTATTTATTTATTTTTTTATGTTGGCAACAAAGAAAGCTGTGACTTAGTTTACCCTTTGCCAGTGTTAACTGCACTAAAAGACTGCCCTTTGATATCCTTTGTTTTTAAAGCTACTTACTAACGTGTGGGGTTATCTTTTCACCAGACAAAGATGAATGCTCTAAGGATAATGGCGGTTGTCAACATGAGTGTGTCAACACAATGGGGAGCTACATGTGTCAGTGCCGTAATGGATTTGTGCTGCATGAAAATAAACATGACTGCAAGGAAGGTACGAAGGGAGTGTTCTTTTCTTGACAACATCCAGAATTTCATGCAGTTTTGGTAAAGCACTGCTTCCAAGTAGAGTTAATCATATCAATGAGTAATATCATTGTTGACTGTTCAAATGTCAAAAAAAAAAAAAAAAACAAAGACAAAAACAAAAAACATGTATGGTGTTCAGATATCCAAGCCTACTAATGGAAACTTCATAATACCCAAAAGTTCTGCACTTCACACACGGGTGGCATTCGAATAACTTTGTATAAACAGATACAGAAGTGGCTGTGATGCCATCTGGCAGCCAGAAAAGCACCACATTATCCCCAGGTCCTCGTAGAACAGACCCTGTAACAGTCTCCACATTTAAACTTGACTTCTGCTAAATGTTTTGCATTTGGTTTAATTTCCCTCCCCAAAATATCTCATCTATGCTACATGAGCGATGGCACTGTAAATACCAGTAGTATCAAACTCAAATGCCTACCAGAGGAAAGACATTTGAAAATGGTGCCATTTAAAGTTTTAAGTCATGATTTTGGCCAAAAAAAAAAAAAAAAAAAAAACATCTAATAGCACAATATTAGTCTATTCATTTTTGGTCCTAAGCTCTTAAAATATTCTAATTTTATAAGAACAATTATCTGTATCTCCTCAACCAGTATGAGCTAGATGGAAACAAGAAATAGTTATTCAGTTCTTATTTCATTCTTAGAGGGTCTCTCCTGAATTTTCTACTTAAATTGGATTTGTGCCCATTTTGAAAGAATTACCATGGCAGATTTTATAACTTTAGTTATTAGCACATACAGATTGGTACGTCCCTGGCTAGAATCACAGTTAGATAGCAGGTCTTTGTATTAACATTGGAATTGTACAGGATATCCTGAACTGACCCTTGTTCCATTCAGTTTCTTTCAAATATTGTCACATGTCAGGGTTATTTTTTCTGCTTTTTCATTGAGCTAATGATATTACCCAGAATCATATGCACACAAGAATTTCTTTTTTCCTTTTTTCACTTTCTATATGAGAAGATAAACCCATGAAGACTGTTATTTGTAACTGAGTAAAGTGTTTTGTTGAATAAACAGGCTGGGGAATAGTCCAGTTATTTCGCAGCATTGGAAGATAATTCAGAAAAAAAAAAAGAGAGAGACAGCTTTTGCAAAGTATGAATATACCCTGTGGCTCACAAGTAGCAAATATAATTTAGATACCTTATTTCTCTGCTTATTTTTAAATATTTTTAAAAATTAAATATTTTTAAATATTTTCAAGAAAGGATTTCATAGGAAACTTACTACACAACAAAAAAAACCTCCCAGCCTAAGTTAGAATGGGTAGGGTGCTGCTTCATAAATTACAGAGAATGGACACAGCCTGAGGATATTAAATATTTTTTTTGATATTAAACGTTTTTGAAGTTTGATATAAACAATGTGGAGTAGTCTCTTTTAAGGTAAGGTTATTTTATTGTGAAAAACATAAAAGAAATTTCATATTAAATGAATGAAATAGTCTTTGAAATTAGTTTAAAAGTTATTTCCATGACTAGCAGCTGTTTACTTATTTTTCCCCTTAACGCTTCATTTTACTTTGATGAAATTAGGGTTCATTTAGTTTAGCAGCTAAAACTATGATTTAGATATCAAGTATTTACTTTAAGGGTGAGGGAAAATGTAAATACATGATCCATAAAATGGTTTAATGATGCCAATTAGCTGTAAATGATGTTTCTGCCAATGGGAAAAAAATGAATTGAAAATGGTGTAGTCCACTGAACCCCATTTGTGGCATTGCACTCAAATATTTTGTACATGCCAAGCGTTGATAGCTTTGATGTCAGTATATGTTGCTCTGTTAAAATCTGAGCTTTCAGATCTAGCAATTTAAAATAGTTCATTTTTTTTAAGCATCTATCTGATTCATTGTAAACAATTTCATGTGAGCAAGAAAACAAACATTGCCTGATTAGGCTCAGCAACATGTTTGCCAAGGCAGATGCCTGTGATAACAGAGATTGGCATGGTGATTAGTTAGTACTGAGGAAAATCTTTCAGTGGGATAGTGGGTAAATGGGCTACTTTCTTGCTAAACCAACCCTGGGCTAGATTTCCAGACTGACTTATATTATCCTTGTTGGCACAGCTGAGTGCGAACAGAAGATCCACAGTCCAAGTGGCTTCATCACCAGTCCAAACTGGCCAGACAAGTACCCAAGCAGGAAGGAATGCACGTGGGAAATCAGTACCACTCCTGGCCATCGGATCAAATTAGTAAGTGAGCTCATCCTTCTTTCTATTAAGTGGACTGCCCGTGTCTTTTGTGGCTAGCACACGGAGATAAGTTGAATGTTTATTTAATTGAATTGCATTAGTGGGCCGCTGGAAAATACTTTCTTATGCTTTCCTACTTACACTAAATAAATCCCTGATTTCCTAGATCAAGGTGACAGTAATGACAGCCATGTAGCTCTCATGTGGTGTTCTTATCCTGGATGCTTTAAAAGGCATTATCAGCGTTACTGCAAAACAGTAGGCTCTATTTCCTAACATGTTATTGGTAATGATATTTGCAAATGGGGACAGTAAATGAACAAAAACACATCAGAAATTCAGCAAGAAAGAAATAAAATGACTATCGGCCTAAACCCAACATAGCACTGGCTGTGCCCATTCTGTATACCTCATAAACAAAGCATATGTATTTTTTATAAAATTAATTTTGCCTTGTGGCTTGTGGAATGTCATTTTTGCATAATGTAGTTGCCCTTTTTTAGATGGATACTGATATCCTTAGACTTCCTCTCCCTAAGGAGACACCACGGCTTACTGTGTCTGTGCATACACAGAATAAAGGCCATGTAAGGGTAGAGCAATGAAGTGGCCACCTACAAGCCAGGAGAAGAGGCATGACCAAACCTGATAGCACCTTGATCTTGAAATTCTAGCCTCCAGAACTATAAGACAGTATTTTTTGTGTGTTTTAGCCACTCAGTTTATGGTAGACTTTATTCTGTGTATGCACAGACACAGTAAGCTGTGGTGCCTTCTTATCTTCTTACAAGGACACTAGCCTTATGGGACTAGGGCATCACCTGTATGACCTCATTTAATTTTGATTACCTCCCTAAAAGCCTTATCCCCAAATACATCCACACTGTGAACTAGGGATTGAATGTATGGATTTGGGGAGAACACAATTCAGTCCATAGCACCATCTCTTTGCTGAAATTTCCCAACTGTTTGTATGTTGTCTGCAGTTTTACTAGAATCTTTTGCGTATTAATCATAGTTACTTTAAATTCCATTTCATAGTTTAAACATAGGGGTCATGTCTCAGTCTGTTCTGTTGGTTATTTTCTCTCTTAGTGGTGCGATTTTTTTTTTTTGGTTTGTTTTTCTTGCCTTTTTGTTTGTCATATAATTTTTATTAAATACCAGACATTATGTGGATAACAGTAGAGACTTTATGTCTGGAAGTAGACACATCTCTTCTGGAGGCTGTTAGCACATGTGTGGGTACAGCAGGGGCTGGTGTTGAGGAATCTAGTCAGTAAAGCTGAGTGTGGGTTTTCTAGTTCCTACCATCACCTTCAATGCGACATTGGCCTTGAATACCTTTTTCTTAGATTGGAGGCTGGGATTTCAGAGGCATTTTGCAATACTGCTACTTTAGCTTCCCTGTTCATCTCCACCATGACTTATTTCTCTCTCCATACTTTTCCTTCCCCCAGTTTCTTGTTACTTGGTATTCGCTGCTCCGGTGGGGAAGGCAAGGGGTTCTCCGTTGTCTTAGTACAGCTTGCACCTTAAACAGGCCCCGATTGTTGAGGTCTTGGACATGGCCTTCCTCAGCAGTCCTGCCTCTTCTCTCTGTGGTGACCAAACTCCATCTTCTATCTCTGGTTGGTCTTCCATGAGAGAAGACCTTCTATAGTGGTAGCAAGTCTCTATTGTTGCTGCCTTAAGAACCTGTGACCAGCAGTTCCCCAGGGGAAAAAGTGGCTCGTTGTGTTGTGGTTTTTTTTTTTTTTTTTTTTTCCTGTCATTGTCATTGTTGTTTTACCTTTCCCCTGGCTTCCGTGAGTCTTTGTCCTTGCCCTGGTGGTGACGGTTTTCTTTCCCTTTCCCAGAGGTTTACAGTTTGTTTTTCAGAGAAAGGCTGCCTCTGGGCGTCATGTTTTTGCTCATGGCAGTGACCGCTTTCCTCCTCCAAGCCTGCAACACTGAGGAAAGCACTTAGCCTTCTCCTGCTGTGTCCACAGTTTCTCTCATGAGCAGGAGATTGAGGTCCATGGAGAAGAGACTGCAAGTGGGTGCAAACTCCCCTATGTCTACAGCTCCCAGGGGCCCTGGACTTTTCCCCTAGTCCACACCTGACCTCTACCAGTTTATTGCAAAGACTTCTTACCTAGTTATATGGCACCCAGCATCTCTTCCTTTCAGGGTCCGCCACTGGTGAACAGGTGTTTGTGTCTCCTCTCTCTTTGGAGGAGGCTGAGATTCAGTGGACTGCATATTACTTGGTTGACTAATGACATCAGCTCTTTGATGTATTCAGCAAAGTGATCTTTAAAGTTGACACGGGTTTTTCTTGTTGTTAGGGTAGAAGCAACACTAGTTCCAGCTATCTATATCCAAGAGGAAATAGAACTCTTGATCTACCCCAATTTTAAACATGACAGTATTTTATTCTTTCTTAGTTATATACCTTTCAGCTTATTGAACACCCCTTCCAATTCTAGGACAGTATATTCCTTCACAAATTGCAAGCTTTAATTTTCATGCAAATATTCCACTTGAGGGTCAGAACATAAAGCATGTTTGTCAATAATAGTCATGCCTGCTCGTATCCTAAGAAGGAATTTCCCAGAAAGAAAACAGAAGCTCTAGGCAAATGTTGATTGCATTTGACTTTGTGATCTTTGTGGTATAGTTATGGTCTAAAGCCAGGCTTTCTCAGATATTAGCATTCATCAGAATTACCTGGACAGCTTGTTAAACACACATTACTGACACCCCAAAGTTTCTGCGTTGAAACATAATACTAATTCCAATTCCCTTATCCTATTAATGGTGTTCATACAAAACCTAACTCTCAATACACTCTAAGAGCTGGAATCACTAGAAAGTGTGTCATAACATTAGCTACCAACTTCAAGTGATATTTCAGTTCTGTAGTTTTTAATTCTTACTATTTCAACATTATTGCTTATGTTTACTGTCACTGTTTCCCTACTTGTTATAAAACTACTAACTAATCTACTTTAAAACCAAAATCACCATCTGTAGCAGGTAGCAACCAATGGACATTTGGCCCACACTGTTTATAATTCCACATCACATCATTCAGTCACTTTCCTGTATGGTTAGACATTTATTATATAGGAGATTTTTATCAAAAAGATACATTGTTCCAGATAAATGCATTTTGCCTGGTTCCTTTGAAATTCTTAATTTTCATGGAAGAACTGAAACCCAAACTGAATTTGGAAAATGGATTCTAAGGAAACTTGAAAAATTATTAAATCTTTTAATGCCCTTAGGCCAAGAACTGCTGATAGATACTTAGCTACAAGCTAGTCTCTTTATTATGGGCTAAGGCAAAGAAAAAAAGTAAGGAAAACATTTGATCTCTCTTCGGTGCATCTTGAAGCTTTCTTTACAATTCATATACTGTTACCCTTCTTTACTTAGGCTGCATGGAAAAATAACATTTCTAAATATTTCACGTATTCATAGAGAAGCAAAGGAAATTATTCCTAAATACAATTTCATGAGATATAAAGAAAGCTACCATATTTGTGAATTTTAAGAGACCTGCTGTTCTTTCTAGCACAAATATTCCTTTAACTTGATACTGTTATGTTGGCTGACATGCAAGTAATCATTTGTGGGTAAAACCAACCTTTCTCTGTGTTTGAGATAAACATATTTTAGTTGATTTGGTTTATATATAAGACTACAAATATCAAGCCTATTTAGACAGTGTTGGAATGATGGAGTAAAACGAATAATAAAATCCAACGCCCTTTGAGAGATATGAGCATTCTTGTGCATAATATTTACTTATCATGAATATATTCTTTTGGTTCATATTGTGATAATCCCTATCTAATGTATATTACTGTACAATAATATGAGGGCTGAGCTATATATAAGGAGTGGTCAGTTTATTACAGATATGCAGAAATGTAAAGCTTTTGGCATTTTAATGCAACTATTTTATGTACTGTTTTAGTTATCTATTGCTTTGTAACAAATTAACCCAAAGCCTCATGGCTTAAAACAAGCACTCTCCTGTGCTTGATGATCTGTACTCTCCTGACAGATTTACTCTGTAAAGTCCAGAATGTATAGCCAGAATACTATTCGGTTGTAGTATATACCACCTGATACACAAACAGGAAATCTTCAAAGGCGATTTTTTTGAGGGGGGGGGGGCGCACCTGGGTGATTCAGTTGGTTAAGCATCCAACTTTGGCTCAGGTCATGACCTCACGGTTTGTGAGTTTGAGCCCCCCATAGGGCCTGTGCTGACAGCTCAGGCTCTGGAGCCTGCTTCAGATTCTGTGTGTGTGTGTGTGTGTGTGTGTGTGTGTGTCTTTCTCTTTCTCTTTCTATCTCTCTCTGCCCCTCCCTGCTCACTCTCTCTCTGTCTCTCAAAAAACAAAACAACAAAACACAATAAAATAAACGTTAAAAAAAACAAGAAAAAATTTAAAAAGGCAAATGTTTTAAAAATATTTTTTTAATATTTATTTATTTTTGAGAGAGAAAGAGAGTGAGAGAGTGCAAGCAAAGGGCAGAGAGAGAGGGAGACACAGAATCCTAAGGAGGCTCCAGGGTCTGTCAGCACAGAGCCCAATGAGGGGCTTGAACTCACCAGCTGTGAGATCATGACATGAGCTGAAGTCGGTCGCCCAACCGACTGAGCCACCCAGGTGCCCCTAAAGGTGATTTTTTTAAAAATGACACAGTAAATACTGTTCAATAATATAATGCAACAATTTTAATACAATAATAGCCTAAATTATGTCTATAGTACATAATGAACATACTCATAATTTTTGTCCTTAAATCATGAATTGACTATTATAAAACGAAATATAAAAATTAAGTAGAGTTGTGTTTATGGATGATTACGCCAGTTCTTAACGATATTTTTGTACATTCTTTCATTTGCTTTTTTTGATACCTGCTCTGATCTTTAGAAAACCCTGAAATACTGTCTTCGTGTAAATGTAGTAAGCTGGAGAGCTGGGATCCTGAGAGCCTGATAGTGTGTTTTAAAACGTTGGGGCACCTGGGTGGCGCAGTGGGTTAAGCGTCCGACTTCAGCCAGGTCACGATCTCGCGGTCCGTGAGTTCGAGCCCCGCGTCGGGCTCTGGGCTGATGGCTCGGAGCCTGGAGCCTGTTTCCGATTCTGTGTCTCCCTCTCTCTCTGCCCCTCCCCCGTTCATGCTCTGTCTCTCTCTGTCCCAAAAATAAATAAAAAACGTTGAAAAAAAAAATTTAAAACGTTGTAACATAGGCACTCTCTCATACGAAATTCCACAAATAAAAACATAAATGTCCTCAAATTTGCCTATTCGTAAGAGTGCCCTCCAGGTAATAAAATGTAGCTTCACAGGGTACTTCTTGCATCTCACAAAATCATGCTGGGACTAAAGAGCACTGAGAACTAATGTCAGGATAATGCCCAATGGTTTCAAAGTGGTATCATGCATATTATCTCAAGTTGGGCTCACAAATGACACTTGTGGAGAAGGATGCAGTTTAGGGGGGTTGGCAAGTGTGTAAAGCTGGCAGGGGTCTAAGGACCTTCAAGCCCGAGATTCTTTCTGTACCTTTTATTTTATTTTGTCTTATTTATTTTAGCATCCTGCATCAGAGAGAAAAAAGATCCATAATTGCTACATATGTGTGCATATATACTAATTTCAATGGGAAATGTTAATAAGACAAAGTTACAATGATGAAGTAAAATGAACATACAACAGAGAAATAAAAAGAGGTTAGGACCATATATATTTTGAATTTAAAGTGACTTGTGTCTAAACGTAAGGTTTCTACTTACTAGCCATCTTGAGATGATACTTGAGAAAGATACTCATCCATTTAGTCTCCATTTCTAGATAGGAAATTGGAGATAATACTTAGGAATGTTGTAAGTGTATCAAATGAACTTGTATATTAAGTATTTGGCATAATGCCCTGTAAAAGCCAATAAACACTGATATATGATATCCAAATAGCAATTATAATTATGACAATGATCAATAATAAAAATTATATACCATTTTATTGGGTAATTCAACTAAGATCAAGTTTTTGTGTAGCCTTATGAAGTTGAAATTCAGTACCAACAATTAAAAATACAGCTAATAATTATTTGTCAGAAAACTTTTTCTTTAAAGAGCCGATAGGAAATAATATGGACTTTGTAGACTGTGTAGTCTGTGTTGCAACAATTTTAATCCGCTGCTTTGGTGTGAAAGCATCCACAGACAGTACACAAATGAATGGACGTGGTTGTGTTTCAGTAACTGTTTAATTACAAAAACAGCCTGAAAACTAGATTTGCCAGGCAGAATTTACCTAGTTTGTTAAGAAGGTCAGGGTAAAAGGGTTTGAAATCATGAAGTCCATAACTGTTTGTGATTATTTTCCCTGAAATCACAGAGGGTGGAAATATTTAGCTCTTAATTTCTGTGGTAGATGGAATAATGTTCCTCATCCCCCAAAGATGCCCATGTCCTAATCCCCAGAACCTGTGCACGTGTTACCTTATGTGGCAAAAGGAGCTGTGGTTAAATTAAAGATCTTGAAATGGAGAGATTATCCTAGATCATCTGGGTGGGCTTGATGTAATCACAAGGGTGCTTACAAGACAGGAGCAGGAGATCAGAGAGGAGATGCTATACTGTTCGTTTTGAAGATGGAGGAAAGGGATATGAGCCGAGCAATGAGAGCGGCCTCCAGAAGATGGGCAAAATGCAAGGAAACAGATCATCACCTTCCTCTGGAAGGTCTGGTGCTGCTCACCCATTTTAGACTTCTAACCTTCATAGCTGACAGGGAGTGAATATGTGTCATCTAAGCCACTAAATTTACGGTAATTTGCTACAGCAACAATAGGAAACTAATACATTTGCTTTCTCTGTGTTTGTGTGTGTGTTTAACTAGGAGATGCTGACTATGTGATAATAGCTTTACAATAGAAAGAAACCTTGATTAAAAGGTAGTTGGGGGGAAAATGTCTTCTTATTAGAAAAGAAATCAAGTTCTGAATGAATAAGACAAGGATCTATTTTACTCCTGGTTTCCTCCTGTCTTGATTCTGGAGACTCATCATTACATTTTTGGTACTTTTTTAAGGTTTGAATTGCTCCACATTAAATAGAAAATAAAACAAAAACAAACCAACAAAACAGAAACAAAATTCCAGGCAGAGGAGCATATAGCAATATGTGCTCATGTCGTGTTTATTTGATTTATCCTATCCTGGAGTTTTGTGAAGTTATATAGTTGCAATTTATAGCTTTAGATATGGGATATTTAGAAAACAAAAGCACCTACAAATGTTACATAATTCTCCACTATAAATTCACAGAAAGTGTATTGACCACAGCTATAGAGGACTCATGGGGGAGAAAAGGTCATTTGAATCAGAAGGCTAGGGTCTGTATTCCATGCTGCCATTTTTCCCAGTGGCCTTTACTCCTTCCAGTATCTTGTGGGAAACCAACTGACAGTTCTTACCGAAGACAGGAAAAGACGAAGGATGGCTGGGCCCAGGGAGTGCTAAATCTTATCTCACAGCTGCTCAGATTGCATCAGCGTCTTTCATTCGCTCACTTTTAATGGTCACGCTGGCTAAATTGTATTTTTGCATTGAATGCTATCATTTTATTTTCTTGTCCTTTATGAATATATATGGCAACTCAGGATGACTTTACCCTTTAGCCACCGCCTGTATTTTCAATCAAAGTACCTCTACAGATGTTCATGTGAGGCTGCATATGGAAGCCTGGCGGGGGGCCAGCTAGGTAGATTAGGCTTGCTTGGGAGTTCCAGAAACACATAGTTATTCTTTCCACAGCCCAAAATGAGAATTCAATTTTATTTCTTTTGAATGAGACTCCTTAAGCTCTTGGTTTGCCTTGTGGGAAATCCATTAGTATTTCTGATGAGAGCTCATGGTTATTTGCTCTTTTTTCTTTTGTTTTGTTTTGTTTTTTTAAACTTAGATTAGTAACCTTAAAATCATAGAAATATAATCATGGAATGAGTAAGGTTTAAATGTTCGAATACTAAAATGCCTATAAAGTTTTAGTGTAAACACCTAAGAAAAATATTTTAAAGTACCAAAAAAGAGGGCAGTGTTTCAGCAGAAATCAGACTTTCTTACCACTCCATACATCAGCTTTGCTTAGCTGTCCTGTTACCATTGTGTAGTTGAAGGATGTTTGGGGATTCTAAGTGTCTTCGGGGGTGCGAGGGAAGCAATTCTGTGACATTGATTCCTAGTGGCTAGAAATCTCCGTATTCTGCATTATTTAGATATAGATATTCATGGCTCAGGACGCATCATAAAAGAAAGTAATAAACTGTGTCTCACTGTATCTTTAGGAATTCTACAAAAATATTTTTTGAGGTTTTCCCAGTGTCCCATGGACCCCTGTAATACCTTTCTATGGCCTAGAAATGTTTTTTATTGAGGCAATGTCACTACATATGGAGGTCTCTAATGTGAATATCTCTATGATATTAAGCGCCAGATTTATGAGATCTCGGCATGTGAATTGGTCACGCTTTTGCTTGTGTGGAAGCATTGGGGTTAGACTGACTTCTGGAAAAGGACCACCCAATCTTTGCAGATGAACTAACAAGCTGCTACCAATTCCAGGAGGAACAGTCACTAAGACCTTAATGAAGGAGAATTGTTTGCATCACTTGGGAATATGTCAGCTGCAAAACTTTTGCCTAATTTGACTCTTCCAGAGTCAGTCCGATTCCATTAGTAATTTGATAAAAAGCGGGAGCCAGTTGGCTCCAAACCAGGTGTCAGTATGCCCCCAGCCCACAAGCGCACTGCCACTCTGTGTGGTGTTGCTCTGTTCTGTAAAACAGATGTTATGATTCACTCCAGACATCCTGCATTTCATTAGGGAGTGAAATAGTCACTTAGTTATCTCATTCACTTACTTTTCAATGGACTGAACATGTGTGGTCTGTAAATTCTGATCCCATTTCAACTTTTACTTACAGGATATGCTTTAGAATGCCATCACCCCACCCCCACCCCCATCCCCACCCCCCATCGTTCTTACAATTTTCACTTCTTCACAGTAAGTTTTTCTGGTCTTTTTAGATGAATGACTCTAAATCACATTCAAAAGAGATAGTTATTCAACATGCAATGGTTTTCAGATGTCATTTTCCTGAAACAGTGTTGTTGTTGTTGTTTTTTCTTGAAATAACCCTGGTCTTATAATTCAGAAGCTTGGTTTCATATTTAATCCGCAGAAATTCTAAGTGAGGATAAGCCAATTTTCTCCTGTTGGTTTCTTAACCGTCACAAACTGATACTGAGACTGTGTATATGTCACAAAAGTCCTAGGAGCTGACTGAATACCGTCTCATGAGATGCAGAAAACCTGAAGGGGTGGCCTTCTCCTTTTACAGCATTTCCGTCCGTGGGGTTGGCCATAAACATGGAATCGGTAGACAGGTAAACGAATGGACGTCCAGCCGACCATCCATTCAGAGTCTTCTATATCACTCATACACTGCGTCTGCTCTAGTCCATTCTCTGCCACTGGATTGCAGAGCTAAATAAGGGGAAAACATCAGTGATCACCCTGCTTTGAATGTTGTACTTCATGATAAATACACTCTGCTAAAGTCTCCTTGTTCACTGTATCTTTCTGCACTGCTTTTTGTTGGTTTGTTTCCAGTAAGACTCTTTGTGCTGTATTTAATCTTTTTCACACTATCCAGTGTCTTGGTAGAATGCAGCGAACAATCCTTTTTACCCATTATAATTATAATACATAATGACTCTCTGAGGCTCGTTGGTTATAACATTTTAATTTATACTTTTAAGTAGGATGCGGCGGAATATACAACAGCAGAGATCAGACCTCTTTCTTTTCTTTTGTTTCTTCTTTTAAGTAGCTTCCATTGCTTTCTCCTCCTCCCTAATTAATATAAATTGCTTCTTTGGTTTCTTCCCTTACTCCTCCAAAGTCAGTGATAGTAGACGGCAATGCGTTAAGGGATAGATAACTGTGGTCAGCACCAAAGGAAAACCATTCTTAATTCTTAGTCGATTTTTTCTTTCAAAATTACAAAACTGATGGTTTTGATTAAACTTAGAATTGTGACAGTTTCACCATATTGCATCAAAAACGTGTCTGTAAAAAGTTTTGTGCAAATATTTTAAGCTGCAGAGACCACAGCAACATTAGTGAATTTTTTGAGTACATGCTCTCTTTCTTTGGTGTTGTTTTCCTTATTATTTTGTTTTAGCTTTGCTCTATAGACTTTAGTGGAAGCTATAGTTTATTTCTTGAAGGCATGATGGTTTTTTCAGGGAAAGAAAAAAGCCTTAATTGGCGATGGCAAATAACCTAGAATTCCTGGAATTATTAATAGTTTGGATATTACTATTTTGTCTGTCTCGATTACACGTTCCTTTGTGATGTTTAATATGTGTTATACATTTAATGAATTTTCATTTTAAGAATTTGCTTCTGTACTTTGTTAAAGCATGGAAGTGAGGCCGCTGGCTGGCTGATGAACTCACAAGTGTAGGTAGTGTGCTACATGAGGGCGAGTCTTTCGTTAACACTGGTTTCTGGCCCAGTGAGTGGAGTTTGATAGTAATTCTTGCTACAAGTATAAAAAAATAATAAATTGCTCAGACTCATACATAAAAATTACTACGCAGGAAACTTAAAATAATTTTTAAAGGCATACTAAACTTGGCAAGACTCTAAATATTAAAATAAGTATACCATCTATCTTAAAAGTAAATTAACAATAATGTAGCCTAAAATCATATTAGGACTCTCTAATAATATGGGTTTGTAGGATCTAAATAAAGAAGTATATAGTGAAAATTCCCTTTTAGTTATCCTATTAAGATCTACTGTGCTTAATTTTTGTGAAGATATAACAATAACTGTAAGAGGTTTTCTGCTTAAGTGTCCCAAGGTACTTGCACACAAAGTACATCCAAGGTAGTATATGATGTTCAATAGTTTATGATCATCAAAACCAGAGGATTCAACTTTTTAAAAAAATTTAAAAATGTTAAAATTCAATTTTTGTTTTCTGATGCATTCAGTGTAAACTTAGAATTATATTCAGAATAAAATGTCACTTTGTGATTACAATTTGTCTATATTTTGGAGTAGATTGTCATAGTAGATTTAGTTGAAATAGTTGAATAGTAGAATTTCACCCGGAGTTATTGCATTGTTTTCCTCTTTATGTTTTTGCAGAGATTTTACATTCTGTTGATTTCACACTCTTTCAGTAATGCTCCACATGGATTTCTTTATTTATATGTCCTGAGCATGTTTTATTGATCTGTATTTCTGCTCCAAAGGAAAGAACCCATTTTGAGTGATATGTGATTTTTTATTTTTCTTTTCCTTTCTTCTTCTTCTTTCTTTCTTTTTTTTTTTTTTTTTAACTAGGCCTTTAGTGAGTTTGAGATTGAACAGCATCAAGAGTGTGCTTATGATCATTTGGAAGTATTTGATGGAGAAACAGAAAAATCACCAATTCTTGGACGACTATGTGGCAGCAAGATACCAGAGCCCCTTGTGGCCACCGGAAATAAAATGTTTGTTCGGTTTATTTCTGATGCATCTGTTCAAAGAAAAGGCTTTCAAGCCACACATTCTACAGGTCAGCAAATCAGGGCCATGTTTCTCTTTCCTAAGATCTAGGTTTCTCTTCCGGGAATGAATGCAGTGGATCCTATAACAGGAACATTAACGAATCTCTGAGGACAGTAGAAGAAATCTCACTGGAGCATTTTGTAAAATATTTGAGAGCAATGTTGCATCCTACCTATATGTCTTTGTAGTTGTTGAAGATTAAAAGGAAATGCAGTAATTTGATCTCATTCATGTTCAATGCAGTATGACCAGGTAGAATTATCTCTAAATATTTGTATAATATGTTCCATTTTCACTTTGGCAGTTTGATTTATATGTTCTGTTTAACAGTTAAAAATCTATATCTTAGTATTCAAGAATTATGTTTTCTCTAACATCCTACCTGGTTACCTAGATTTTGAATTAATATATTTTTATAAATCTCAGTTTTGAGATTTATCTCTCTGTTTTACAGAGCCTCATTTGTTTTTCCCTTTATTCGGTATGGAACACAATCTTTTTCCTAATCCTAATCCCTAATTTGACTTTGTAATGAAAATCTTCAAGAAATAAAATATAATTTAGAAAAATATGGAAAATTTTAGGCAAAATGTAGAATAACATTTTTTATAACTTGGAGCCAGCCTAATAATATATTTCATAAATGTCTAGGAAATGTCCTTTTTTTTCATTCAGTTAAAAATAAAAAATCAGTTGATTGTAGTTTCCTAAAGTCATTTAGCTTATAGTGCCACCTAGTGGCACTCATGATGCATAAACCGTTTAGACACCGCCTGGTAGAAATCCATCTTGGTGTAAAATGCACTAGAAATAGTATACATATTTTACCAGGAAACATTTTGAGTGTAGTAATTTTCATCATGGTTTCCTGATTTTTTGTTTGAATTTTTTTAATTTTATGTGAGAAATCAGAATTTTAATTATCCCATTATCCAATATTACTTTCCAGTTTAATACATTTTGTTATGAGCATTAGATTTATATTGATGTCTATATGTGAGAAAGTGAATATTGTCCAGGGCGCGCCTGGGTGGCTCAGTTAGTTGAGTGTCCGACTTCGGCTTAGGTCATGATCTCGCAGTCCGTGAGTTCAAGCCCCGCATCAGGCTCTGTGCTGACAGCTCAGAGCCTGGAGCCTGCTTCAGATTCTGTGTCTCCCTCTCTCTCTGCCTCTTCCCCACTCGTGCTCTGTATCTCTCTGTCTCTCAAAAATAAACATAAAAAAACATTTAAAAAAGGTGAATATTGTCAAAATATTGATCTAATTCATACTAGGAATGGTTGGACTCATTGATAATTCAAATTAATTGTTTCTCAGGATTAGTATAAATATTTATATTTAAAATTATTTATATATTTATATTTATATATATTATATATATTATGTTTGAGAAAAATTTTTCATGGACTATAGACATTTTGTACTAATGATTTTCCACCCATTTGACATGTACTCTTTAAATATTTTCCTGATAACTTGTTATGCATTGAAGGGGTGGAATGATTGGAATCCCATTACTTCATCAATACTTTTCTGATAGCACAGAGTTTATGGCATATATATGCATACTTTAATATCCTGGGTATCATAAGTTCCAAGAAAGCAGTATAAAAATATGCTGTCAAATTTCTTGAAATATCTGACTATATAATATTTTTAATTTTCCTGTCTATGAATTCCTCTTTCTTACGTTAGTAAAAACTTACTTTTATAGTATCTCATACTGTCTCTTCTTACCTTTGGTAAGTAGAAGGATTAAGACTTATATCATGTTCTGGGATGTTGATACATTTGGGGTTTGGGTCTAATGATGCCATTACCTAGCTGGGAACGTTGGAAAGGATCATTTCTTTGGATCTGTTTCTTTATCTGTAAACTACTATTTAAGGTTTCTTATAGCTGTAAAACTCCACAACTTGTTAATTTTGCATGGCCTCTGCTCATGAACCCTATTTGCAGTGTTTATATAACCCTTAAGAACCCATTGTTAGGATCTAATTTCTCAATGAGATCACATATTGAGATCTGATGGTCTATATAGCATGCATTTGGCATTTAGGCACACACATGTACTTAATATATACACTTTATGTATACTGAATCCTCAAAAGACTATACGATGTGTTATCCTCATTTTTCAGATAAAGACTATACGATGTGTTATTATCCTCATTTTTCAGATAAAGACTATATGATGTATTATTATCCTCATTTTTCAGATAAAGAAATTTTAGAAATCTCTAAAATTAATTAATCATCCAAATTCTCATTTTTCAGATAAAGAAATTGATTAATTATTTTTTAGAGATTTCTAAAATTATGTCAAAGCCTGAATTTAATCTTTATACTACCTATCTCCAAAGCTCACATACTTTCCACCACAGTATAGTTTCTCTTAATGTAAAAGTTTCAGATTAGGAAGAAAAAGGATACCAAACTGGTCTGTTATTGAAGCAATGGTAGAGATTGAATTTTTCCTTATGTAAGTTTTAAAAAACCCTCTGTTTAAAGTATGTAACTGGCTAAGGCTTATTTTATTTCCCTGTTCTGTTCACATGCATTCAAATACCCAATTGAGCAACATGAGTCATATTTTCGTTAGGTGAAAACGTACCCTGGATATCTTTTAATCCAGCCCTGTCATCTCACAGTTAAGGATTCTGAACAAAAACTTAAATGCCTGAAGTAGAACAAAAAAATAATAGTTGGTATTAGAATCCTGGCTTCTTAACTCGGGCTCATTTGCTGTTATCAAAATTTTTCATATTATCTGTTTGTGTTTTTTTTTTCTTTATGTATAAATTTTTGCTCTCACTTAACCAGGCATCTTTTCTGGGTAGATTTGTTTTATGCTGTTACTTTCTAGTAGCCATACATGTTGAAATCCTCTGAGGTACTGCCTCCTATTTATGTCTCCTAAAGCTTTCTCTTTAATAAGTTAATTTATCCCATAGTCTTTCATCACATATTTATTTGACACCTGCTTTGGATAGACTGTAAGGTATTGGTAATTTATAGCAAAAAATTTAGCAATTTGTGGGAGTTGATAAGGAATAGAAGGAATTCCTGCCTGTTGACAGCTTACAGTCTGGCAAGTTAAACTTCTGATTTTCAGATGTTTCTGTACTTAGGATTTTTCAGTCAATTTCTACTGACAAGACAGCCAAGTCCAGTACTACATCAGTCAATTTTTTCTGCATGTATAAAACTCTTATTCATTATTTAACTGCTTCTAGAATATCTGTAACTCTTTTTGATGGGCCCTGAAATATCCCTTTTAATTTGCTTGAGTAAATTTATATATATTTCTGTATAAAATTTGAGTTTTATCCACAAGTTTCTAATACCATGAATTTTGAAGCCAGCTGATTAGAAATATTGCTCTAATATGGTTTTATGGCTACTTTTTTTCACAAGTAATGCTATGTAAAAAAAATCCACGAGTAACGGACTTTATTGGGAAGAGTCCTTTTTATTCTCTGATAGTGTCCAAATTCTAAGCCTAAATATATTTTAATCAGGTAACAAATGGTATTCCACTACCCTTAAATAAACTTATGAAAGGAAACAAATCCTCCAGTAAAAAAAAAAAAAAATATATATATATATATATATATATATATATATATATATATATCTCCTGTGTATTCTCTCAGAGGATATGGCTATCATACAGAAAAAGGGGGAAATGTGAAGAGAAAATAATATTTTAAAACATGGTCCATCTGGGGCGCCTGGGTGGCCCAGTCAGTTAAGTATCCAACTTAGGCTCAGGTCATGATCTTGCAGTTCACAGGTGTGAGCCCCGCGTCGGGCTCTGTGCTGACAGGTCAGAGCCTGAAGCCTGCTTTGGATTCTGTGTCTCCCTCTCTCTCTGCCCCTCCCCAACTCACGCTCTGTCTCTCTGTCTCTCTGTCTCTGTCTCTGTCTCTCAAAAATAAATAAACATTAAAAAAAAAACAGAGACAGGGAGGCAAACCATAGGAGAGTCTTAACTACAGAAAAGGAACTGATGGTTGATGGAAGGGAGGTGGGGGGGGGGGTTGGGCAAAATGGGTGATTGGCATTAAGGAGGGCACTTGTGATGAGTGCTGGGTATTGTATGTAAGTGACGAATCACTAAATTCCACTCCTGAAACTAATATTACACTCTATGTTAACCAACTAGAATTTAAGTAAAAACTTGAAATATTAAGAAAATAAATGCATAAAATAAAACATGGCCCATCTGGTAGGACTTCTTTCCTGGAGCATACAACATCATACTATTTATCAATGACATTAAAAAAAAATAAAATAATACATTATTAAGCTTCTTAGCAAGGAAATTATTTTGATCTAACTCAATTAAATTAGAATGTCCACTAAAGGCATTTGTAGGTCAAGTTACAGGACCTCTTTGGGAATTTAATACTTTATCAGGAAACAAACAATCATGTCTTTCCAAATTAACAGGAAAGTCACCCCCAGGCTTCTCTTCCCTTCTTGTCACCTATCTTATGCAGCTTTATTTTTATTTTCCAGAATTCTGTAGAAGATGTTCTGGCGGCTTATAGAGTACATTCAAACAAATGATTTAAAAACAATATTGCTGACATGCTACACTACTTTTATATTGTTCCAACTTAGTAAATGAACAGAATATTTGCAGGGAGTGTATTTACCTAAAAAACATCCTTTATAGGGACCATATTAAATGATACATGAACTAAATTTTGAAGAATTGCCACAAGGATTCTCAAAGACACTCGTAAGCAATTGCCCTCATTCTGCCTGTTATTTTCTGCGTATGGAATTTCTCTCAGGGCATATTAAAATCACACCTCTTCTGCATATAATATTCAAATGTTTGTTCTTAAAAATTTTATTCTGTGGACTAAATTCTGTCTCTGTCTCTGTCTCTGTCTCTGTCTCTTTTTCACTGTTGGATCATTAATTCCAGATTTATTAGTTTGAGCAATGATCCATAGGAATGCAGTTGTGCTCTGAAACAGATAAATGAAGCCGGTGAACTTTCTGAAACATTTTTAGTCACCCTTAAATGTAATTTATTTGTTTTGAATATTGCCATTTTCCAGAAATTTTCAATAAAACCCAGTTATAACCCTTCACTGTCATTTTCAGATTCACAAACGTTTCATGAAATCCCCTTTCTATTTTTGTTTACTTTTTTTAAATGTTTATTTTTGAGACGCACACACACACACACACACACACACACAGAGCCTGAGTGGTTTCATGAAATCTCCCTTTCCATTTTTTGTTTAATTTTTTTAAATGTTTATTTTTAAGAGAGAGACACACACACATACAGAGCCTGAGCGGGGCAGGGCATAGAGAGAAGGAGACACAGAATCTGAAGCAGGGTCCAGGCTCTGAGCCGTCAGCACAGAGCCCCACACGGGGTTTGAACTCACAAACTGCTAGGTCATGACCTGAGCCGAAGCCAGAGGTTCAACTGACTGAGCCACCCAGGAGCCCCTCCTTTTCCATTTTGTTCAACTAGTTCATTTCCTCCTTGATTTTTGTTGGAAGTTGGGACTGGCAGAGAATTGTATCTTCTGGACCCTGGTCTTTGTCTTGCTACTTTGTTTGTACAAGGCAGGCACACTGAAACTAAAGCCTTCTTCCGAACACACAGTCTGTGCCTTCAGCTCTTCCTGGCTGTGGGATAAAAGTTTTTTAAAAAGTTGAAACCAAAACAAATCCGGCAATTATATCAAACTTTGAGAACAAGTAGACTTTTAAAAAACCTCTAAATGAGATTACACTGGTTTATACACTTACATATTACATTTGGAAATATTTTTCACAAAATATTTTCCCGGGCTTCAAAAATATAAGTCTTCCACTATGATAGCAGATTAATAGTGTTTTCAATTGTTTTTCATTTTTTTCTGGCTTTTCATTTCATACCTGAATGGATCCCTAGCAGCACAGATGATGGCATTTCAATGTTCTCACTGGAAAATTATGGCAGAAATGGTGGTAGCTTCCACTAAGACAGCCTTTCCTATGTGCCAGTTACCTTCCAAGCATTTTACACATATTAAACCATTCACTCTTTGTCTAGACCCTGGGGTGGGGCTACTGTGTATGATGCTTGTCTTAGAAATGAAGTGTGAGATACAGTCCCACAACGGATGAAGGGCAGAGACCAGATTTGGACCCAGGTAGTTTGGCTGCTGGGTTCTGTCACAGGGGAAGGACTGTAATTTTTGGACTTAGAAGAGCACCCTGGGGCACCTGGGTGGCTCAGTCGGTTAAGCATCCGACTTCGGCTCAGGTCACGATCTCGCGGTCCGTGAGTTCGAGCCCCGCATCGGGCTCTGTGCTGACAGCTCAGAGCCTGGAGCCTGTTTCAGATTCTGTGTCTCCCTCTCTCTCTCTGCCCCTCCCCTCTTCACGTTCTGTCTCTCTCTGTCTCGAAAATAAATAAACGTTAAAAAAAAAATTAAAAAAAAAAGAAGAGCGCCCTGCCCTGGTAGGAAGGGTAGGATGTTTGGTTCGCAGTCTGTAGGACTCAAGAGACAATATTTAAGAGATGAGTCCAGCTTTCAGCTTTTTACATGGGCAATAGTAGCACCCATATCGAGTGATTGTGCAGGATGCCCCGTCTGCCACCAGGAACATAGAGGGACATTGACATTCACCATGGAGCACAGCCTAGGGGGCAGTCATTCTCGTGGTTGGAACTCCAGTTGGATATTAGCCACACACACGAATCTAAATGTCTTTGTGCCTACATATATTTAGACACATCTGAACGGTGGTTCCATCCTGGAGATTCAGAAATATTTTGTTATTGAAAGTCACCAAACCACAGTGTGGGTAAACTGTACACAGACCTGAAAACTCCAGCTAAGTGTTTGTAATTGCGCAATCCATCCTCACAGGGTGCTGCTGAGGATGGTTTGGTCGCATGATCATGACAATGTCACAGTTGTGGTTTGATAGCCAGTGTCCTGCTTGTCCACATCTTTTCATCTTGGGCTTTCATTTCTGTCCCCTCCCAACTTATCCCACTTCTCCTGGGATTTTCCCAGTCTTAGCACTGAAATTGTGGCTTCCCAGGGATCTCTCAGTGCTTGACAAACAGAGATAGAAAGAAACTCTACTTGCATCTGACATATTTCTATCCCTTTCTTTATCTCCTTTGCCCCCGACCCTCTGCCATAATAATGCATATAATGCCTAGTTATTAGGGATAATAACCTATATAGGCCCTAGTTATTAGGAGGTTTGGCGGCGGGAAGATTACAAAGTTTCTGAGAAAAAAATTTTTTAAAGTGTTATATCTAAATTACACTAGCTACAAATTTTTATGCATACGTATCTATTTGGTATATTTACCTCTAATGACAAAAATAATAACTGGTAACCCATAAGTTTATTGATACCTCTCTGAAAAAGAAGCTGTGAAAAGAGCATTTAAATTTTTTATTTATTACAAACACAAATATACTTAGTAGCTTCTGGAACTACAAAGGTAACTGCAATTAAGGATGTGCGTATGTTTTTCCCAACCCAGTTAGGTAAATATTTCTACCCAAGTCAAACTGTTCTATATATTCTATGTAGAGTTTTATATCATGCACACACACATAGAAATTTTGTACATTTTGTTGATTTTTTTAAAGCTTATTTATCTTTGAGAGAGAGAGACAGAGTGGAGGGTGGGGAAGGGCAGAGAGAGAGGGAGAGAGAATCCCAAGCAGGATCCGCACTGCCAGCAGGGAGCCCGATGTGGGGCTTGAACTCAACAGATTGCAAAACCATGACTGGAGCCAAAACCAAGAGTCAGACGCTTAACCGACTGAGCTTACCCAGGTGTCTTATATTTTTTTTTTTTGTTGATTTTTAAATTCTTTCTTATTCGTTTGGATTCTGGGTTCTTAATCGATTAAGATTAAACTTGAATGAAGATAATGATCTTTTTTCTATTAGAACTAGTTATTTGGAACTAAAAACAGTATCGTGTGTAACAAAAATATTTATTAAGAGTTACTAGACGCTAGGCACTGTTTTAAGTGATTTTCATGTATTCATTCAATCCTCAAAGCCCGCTAAGATTGCTACTGTTATTATATTGTTATCACCTGCATTTTGCCCTATGGATCAGAGAAATGGCATCACTCGTATAAAGTAACTGAGCTAGTAGGTGTTGGAGGTGGTATTCCAACCCAGCAGTCTGCGTGTAGTGCCCGTGTCAGTACCTGTTGCACAGACCCCACAATTATGGGACACACATCCGGTGATGAAAATGAATTCAGAAAGTAGAGGAGGGTTAGACTACATCAAATTTGAAAGGGGACTTGTGACACCTCACTGGATTTATTTCATTTTTCTTTTCCGGGCAGAGTGCGGCGGTCGACTGAAAGCGGAACCGAAACCCAGAGATCTATACTCCCATGCTCAGTTTGGTGATAACAACTACCCAGGACAGGTCGACTGTGAATGGCTGGTAGTGTCAGAACGTGGCTTTCGCCTGGAGTTATCCTTCCCGATTTTCGAGGTGGAGGAAGAAGCTGACTGTGGCTATGACTATGTTGAGCTCTTTGATGGTCTCGATTCGACAGCGGTGGGGCTTGGTCGATTCTGTGGATCAGGGGTAAATACAGTACCAGCAGGAAACCATAGCCAGATTGAAAAAAAAAAAAAAAAAAAAGCTCAATGATTGTGATTGTTATGTGTGCCATGTACAAATTGACAATATTTTTACAAAAAAAAAAAAAAGGTTACACTGTATTGTTATTGGCTTGACAAATTATACTATGCCTCTTCTCCCTCACCTCTTTCTCTATCTCTATTGAATTTTCTCAATAATCTCACGCAAGAGGGATGAATTTGGTAGCTCTAATTTGCTGTTAGTGTCCACATTCTAACTTTTTTATTCATGTTCTTCTTGTGTAATAAATATTTCAACCTTGAAGAATCTAAAGGCAATACATTTAAACACGCACCTTTGACAATTGGGTCAACTTCCTAAATTACAGCATAAAGGCAAAGTAATAGGCACACAACCCATGTTGACATTCCCCTCTCAAAGAATACACCTGCTGAGTGGTGGGGTCCACCAGTGCTGTGCGGACTCAGTCAGTGCTACCAGAATGCTGTTCCACTGCAGTGTGTCACTTGTGCATGGGACAGAATGCCAGTGTACAGGTCACAGAGCGTTGCCACGAGAAATAAGAAAAAGGAAAGCTTAAGATAAATATCAAGTGGTCTTCTGAAGACTTATTTTGTTCAGAAGACATTAGGCCCCCCCACCCCCGCTCTTTTTTTGTCTATCAGTGTCTATTGCTTAAATAATACTGAACATGAATACTTTTGAACTCCTGTCCAAATACCAGCTGCAGTGAAACAAAAAAGATTCTTGGTGTTTAGATTATTAAAACAGGAAGGGAGGGATGATTTGGATTCTGGAACTGTCTCTGCCTCAGAGCACCTTCTGAAACAAATTTGATAGCTCTTTATGCTCTTTGAACCTCACTTTATTTCTAAATCAAAGGAACTTGGCTTAAAATTTTGGGGGAAGAAAAAAAAACGACACACCAACTTGAAAACACACTTCTGTTCCAAGCCCAGCGACATCACTACCTATAACTATGATCTTGAGCATGTCATTTGCTTCTCTGAAACTCACGTTTGCTCATCTGTAAAATGAAGAAGCCACACGTATTCACTATTCCAGGTTGTTGAGAGGATTAAGTCATATATACCCCTACTCCCCCCCATCCCAAATATGAATCTCAATGAAGAAAAAAATGACTCCTTTCGTTTGTTTATTTGCCTGTGTGTTTCTTTTTGTCTTTAGCCACCAGAAGAAATCTACTCCATTGGGGATGCGGTTTTAATTCATTTTCACACTGATGACACAATCAACAAGAAAGGATTTCATATAAGATACAAAAGTATTAGATATCCAGACACCATGCATACCAAAAAATAACACCAAAACCTCCATCAGAACATCAAGGAATGTGCAGAATGGAGAGAAGACGTATTTTTTTTTTAAATGAAGATACTAGCACAAATGTTTTATATAACAAGTGTGAACAGAAGAAAAGTGTAAGACCAGAATTATCTCTGTACTACAAGAGAAGTTTTCACCTAACTCTGATCAGCATTACCAGGAGACTGGAGCTCCATGCTTGATGTATAAATCCAAATAAAGCTGGCGGAAGGGCGTCATGTTACTTCAAGGAAGACTCCACAAGCTTTTGTTGACAGCTTGATGCAGATGCCTTGCAATTCAAGCAGTTCAGTTCAGGGTCTGTGACCTTGCAAAATGTTCTTTTTGACAATTCTTCAACATTTGGGAGAAATAAAATGGTCTTGCAGGTCACATACAGAAAAACCCTCTTCCTGCGTCTGAGGATAATTGCTTTGGCTTTGTATCTTGGATGCAGATCCATAGAGGATGTTGGGAAATGGGAGTCTTTTGAGGGTGCTTTGTACTTTAATTGTGGGTGTGTCCGATGTTTGGAAACTGGAATACTTCAGCTTAGTCACTTTCCTTGCAGGCCAGATTCACCTCTTTGAGACGCAAATGATCTTGTGACCACTTCATTTTACTGGCATTTTGACAAGTTGGAAATGTCAGTAGTGTCCATTATTGCAATTAATCTCTAGACATCATTTATTTAAATGCTGGAAAATGCCCATCTGATTGGTAAACTCAGTTCTTTCAGTGAAAGTGCTGCCTTTTCACACCAAACTTAAGAAGCGCTGTGATGTCTTAGAACTGCGTGAGAGAACTCCCAACAGGTGTGAACAGAATTCTTCTAGTGACTGCCTGGATGGTCCATTCTCAAGTCACCAGAGCTGCTATCGTCTTTTCTGTTGTTGTCAACCTGTCGTAGCTGTTATTGCTGATGTTGTCACGGTTAATGTTGTATTTAAAAAAAAAAAAAAAAAGAAAGAAAGAAACGAAGTGTAAGTAGGCCACGTAGTCATTGAAAGATTTCTTTCTTTCTCTCTCTCTCTTTCTCTCGCTCTCTCTTTCTTCTTGGGATTCAGTTGAAAAAGGATTTGTTTCCGAAAGACTTTCTATGGTGCTATTCCATAAACGTTTTTTTTTTTTTTTAAACAAAATTTTTGACCTTTGAGCCAACCACCTGTAGACTATGAATGTCTCCCTATGTCTGTCTGGTGGCATTTGAAGACTAAAGACTTGTCAAACGTATCAAGAGTATATCATTGCAAGGGCAGCACTTGTCCTGTGGAACAACTACTTATAATGCCTTAGAATTCTTGCACATGATCAAACAGATCCTCCTAGAGACACACATTTCAAAAGGTTGAACTTAATAATGTATGTGAATTAGCAACTCCATGAGGAAAACCCATTTCCGTGACTGAGAACATCGGGTATAAATACGGTGTCTTGCTTTTGTTGTAGAAAATGAATTTTCTGCTTTAAAGCCATGCGTGTTTTTAATATTGTGTGTGTATATGTGAGGTTGTCTGGGTGAGCGGAGCTATAAGAAGGTGAAACGTAGTGGGGGATGGAAAAGTTAGAATTTATGTGCCAAGTTCTACTAGAATCCTGTCTGAAGTAGCACCTTTCTTAGGAGATTTCATGGACAATTAATAGGAACTTCTAATTATTATCAACCCCATTATAAAAATGGCTTTTTCCTTTACAGAAACTCTGTTTTGATATGTTTTGATGTTGACGTAGATGACTACGTGAAATACCTTAGTTTCTGTTACCTGTCCATGAACATTTGACATTCAATAAAATTGGGTATTTCTCTTCATTTTTACAAATTAAACTATACACACAGGTGTAGCTTGTTTCTTTTCTTTGTCATTGCCCTGAAAAATATTTTCTTGCCTTTGAATTATACTATGTAAATACATTTTTACAACCAATCTTCGGTTCTTATTGAACATTACTTTGGGAATGTGTCACTATTGCCTGCAATATAATGAGCTTTCTAGTGGAGCTGATTTATTCCAGTAACTTCTTCCATATTTTTTCACTAATCTTCAATTAGCCAAAATATATCAGGAGTGGGCAAAAAGGAGGAAAAAATTATGAACACCTAACGTACTACACTATGCCTGGCCCGGTGATAGGCACATGACACAAGCTTTTTTTTTTTTTTTTTTTTTACTGTTTGAGGATTGTGGTGATGTTCTCATTTTGTAATTCAGGACTGGAGGCTCATAGAAGGTATGTAACATTCCCAGGGTCACAGTGTAAAGTGAGATGTTGAAAGCCAGCTTGTCTGATATAAAAATCTGTGCTCGTTCTACGAAATGTAGTCGAATCGATCTGGACATGTATAAATAGTGGACAGTGTTTTTATGATGAAACTTTTCCACGTAAAGTACACTTTAGGGGTGAATTACAGTAAAACTTTCAGGATAAATATATTGTTCTTTTCAGGAACAGCATGACAATTCAAATATCAGCTGTAGATATCTTTAAGAACCACAATTAGTGCTAGAAATTAAAGAAACAAAACCTGCTCTATAGCTCAGAGTTAGTAACCATGGACTTTTGTTAAAGTAAATATATTAAACTATTTTATCTGGCGTGATAGGGGAAATGTAGTGTTCTACATTAAGAAATATTTTGGGTATTACCATTGACATCATATTAGGCCACAACGAGCTGCATTCAATAAAACTGAGAACTGAAAGTGAAAAGGTATTTGGAGATGTCACAACTTCAAGTCTTCAATGTGAACATTAATTTTTAACGTACCTTATGTCAGATATCAATTCGTTGCATATTATTTTTATATTAATTCAGTTTGGGCTTAAATATGTTGTTAATTGCAAGTACAAACAGCTTTGTTGTCATTTTGTTAATTATTGTTAGCTACTGTTTCAAGCGTTTTATTAAATTAATTTTGTAACTTATTTTCAACCCCTACATCAGTATATTGGTTGTGCTCTCTATTTGCCAAAGTTCTAACTCCTATACAATCCTCACTGGCTATCCACGAAAAAAAAAAAAAAAAAAAAAAAACAAAAAACTGCTCCTACTTCCTATGATTTTATTAAATTATTTTTGAAGTCAACTTGAATATTAATCTAGTCTATTTATGAGGTCATGACTTAGCATAATTTCACAAAACAACATTTTTTGAAAGTATGCGAGAACAAACAATATTTCCAAAGTTTCCAAATGTCCCCTTCTTGTATTGGCTGGCTTTTTGCTATCCAGGCCTAATTTTAATATATCACAGTATCAGATTCAAATGCTGTCCAGTTTTGTTTTTAGAGTTCTTAGTCTCATATTTGGTTTCTATTATTACTATATATTTTCAGGGTAAGCCTCAAATACTAAATTTTGTTCTCCCATAGAGAAAATTTCTAAAAGCATCTAATGACTAATTATTATTCTTCAGAAGTAAATGTAAACATCTTATTCAATGTTACTTTGAATTCAAGTAAATGTTACTTGAATGTTACTCAAGCTCATTCAAGTAAATGTTATTTTTTAAAAGTAAACTGTAGCCATGTGTGACATTTAAAACTAACTTAGGGCAGTTGTCAAAATGTTTGGAAATTGTGTTCAGTGACAATGGGAATAAAACTTGCTTTTTGGAAAACCTTTAATACCACTTGTGAAATCTGGCACGGGAGGAAGAAAGCAGGAACAATAATTACCTCGTAAAGATTTATAACTTGAAGGAATACCTTCTATTTAATAAGAAAAGTTAGGTAAAATGAGCATATCAAAAAGAAAAAAAAAAGCTGGCCTGCGAATGAATTAAAGCTTTTTATGCTTCAATGCTTAGTAAATGGTTGCCAATGAATAGTTAGCTGTTAGTCTTTAGTGTTACTGTTATAAAATTAAGACATATTGCCATTAGCCTAGGAAATAATTGACGCAATGCACAGATCTAATACATTTTGAGATGTTATTATTAGTCTTCAAGCTTTCTTTTGACATCAACTGGTTTCATGGGTCTCCTTTCAGCCCACCCCCAGCGTATTCAACCTGCACCCAGGCTCACCGTGTGACCCCAGTCCGGTCCTGGTGCAGAGACCACGCAGAACGACTCCAAAAGGATTATAGGGCCCTTAGCACATCTCATTATATATAACCCCCTTCTCATCCAATATTTTATATAAAAAATTAAAACAGTAAAATCAACCTTTAACTTGAGAAAACTTGTAAGTGGCAACATATCCGGGCTAAAGCAAATGAACACAGAAGACTTTAAGAAGCCAATATGTAGCTTAAGACATGTGGATAAAAGGACCTGGTAGCCGGGTCTTATCTTGCCTTTGCTGCCAGGGTGGAGGTGTTAAGTGAATAATGAAATTACTTATGTTTATTATGTGTCATTTCTATCTGAATACAAGCTACTGGCTTTACCAATCCCTTTGCTCTTACTTTGCTCTACCTACGTTGTTCATATAGCTGGAAAACTAGTTATACAGCATTTTATTTTTGGCCAGCTATCAAAGTTTTGAGCATACTTGCTTCTGAAATACAAAATAGCAACTAAGGTTATTCAAAGCAATTTATAATAGTATAAACATGTGCTTAATGCTTCAGTGTATTTTAAAAATTACATTTAAAAAACCAATTCCAAGTGTTTCTTCTATTAAATAATATAAAGGGATGATTATATTTGTCATAATGTTTAACTACACAACAAATCTAAGAACTGACAAATCTCATATCTGTCAAAAGCTCCACTGGGAGTTTTTTAAAAGAGTAACTTTCAAAAATTGGGTTAAATATAATTTTTTATCAGAATGTGAAAGTGCATCTATATTCCCTTGTGATATTTTTACTTCAGAATCAGTGACTCACAGAAATGACAGCTAAATGCTAAAATAATGGTGTTAAGGTTGAGGTCAGGGGGAAGGGGTTATTTCAAGGCATGCCATTAAATTATTTAAATAGGAAGATTTATTTAAATACAAAGGGCAAATAAAGTGAAAGGCTTATACATAATAAAGCTTAGATATACAAAGCTATCCTAAAAAAAATATTTAGTGAACATTCTTTAGGAGGCTATAATTAAAAATCAAAGTAAATTGCAAGAAGATTTCCCACAAGGATCTAATATATTTGTTAAGGTTCTTTTTATACCACTGAATGTCTATTATTTGTGTTTGAATTCCCTGGGAATAAAAGGTCTTTCATAATAAGTTTTGTCATTTTCCAACCAAAAGACTTATGACAACCATGCACTTTAGTTTATTCACTCATTTATTTCATTTATTTCTTCATTCCAGAAATACTTGCTTAATTTAATGCCTTCTAATATGCTCAGTACTTGCTAAGAATTTAATGAAAGATTCAAAAAGAAAAAAAAATCACGTTTGCTTCTGTGAAGGTTAAATTCTAGTTAAAGAGATAAACACTAATAAAAGCAATCACAGACTGTCAAAATTGCAATATAAAACATGCACGTATATTTTACAGCCATTTGTGGGACATTATTCCAAATAACACGGTTTGTATTTTGAGAAAAGCATTAACATGCACCCTCTCCTCATCCTTGGTTTTCTACTGTCGTATTACTTGCATTTATTTTTAAAATTTCAATTGTCCTCTAAAATTAACTTTTTTTTTTTTTGCATCAATCGTTTGTATTTTCAACTTATAAATTATTCATTCTCAAGATGGATGATGGGGGGTGACATAGTGTATCAAAATTCTGATATTTGTTCATGTAATCATTTAACAAGTAAAACTAAACAATGTAACTTATAAAAAGCACTATCTATTGCCAGCACCAACAGTGCTTGATAAATTCTAATTAAAAATTTTTTTTAATGTTTATCTATTTTTGAGAGAGAGACAGTGTGCAAGCGGGGGAAGGGAAGAGAGGGAGACACAGAATCCAAAGCAGGCTCCAGGCTCTGAGCTGGCAGCACAGAGCCCGATGTGGGGCTTGAACTCACAAACTTTGAAATCTTGACCTGAGCTGAATTCAGAAACCCAACTGAGCCACCCAGGTGCCCTGAATTCTAATTCTTATTATGATACACATTAAGATGCTTGAAACCTAAAATCTCCAATCCACACTGGCCTAACTGGTGGAAAAGAAATGTTTTGCAATAACAGTGTGACTTGTGGGATAGTGAAATGTCTCACTGCCTCACTATTTGCGCCCCTTTTCAAGTCAACGTGTATTTTTTTTTAAATATTGGTCAGGTCCATGGAATAGCCAAGCCTCTCAAGAGCATACTCGCATACAAGGCACTCCAGAAGCATATACTCGCCAAACATTAGCCCTACAGATAATGTTTCATAGAATGGGGTGTGATGGCACAACAAAAATTTATAAAATATTTAGGTAAGAGTAATCCAAAGTAACAGGTGGCATAGTTATACTTCACAACTTTGGATACTGGAATTATGTAGAGCAAAATGATTTAAAAAAAAGAGGAAATATATGGAAAAGGTTTAGGCACTATCAAAATACTGAGGGGTTTTTTGTTGTTGTTTTTTGTTTTTTTTAGAATAAATTCACAGGGCACCTGGGTGGCTCAGTCAGCTGAGTATCTGATTCTTGATTTCAGCTCAGGTCATGATCCCAGGGTCGTGGAATAAAGCCCCAGGTCAGGCTCCACTCCTGATTCTCTCTCTCTCTCTCTCTCTCTCTCTCTTTCTCTCTCTCTCTCTCACTCTCTCTCTCTCATTTTGCCCCTCTCCCCTGCTTGAGTGCTCTGTCTCTAAAATAAAATTAAATAAAAATTAAAAAGAATAAGTTGAATTTGTAGAAAAAAATAATACAGTAATTGAAATTTAAAATTTAGATTAGATACAGCTGCCGATAATAATTTATGAACTGGGAGAGCTTAAAAAGAGGGAGACAGATGAAAAAAATTATATTTAAGGATGTGGAATAGAATGTGAATATTCAGCATATGTTATTAGGAGTTTAAAACAAGAATGTAGAGAATGGAGGAAAATATTCAGTAGATAATATCTGAAATGCCTCAGAATTTTCCGAAGATGTGTATCTTCACATTCTGGAAACACAGGAAGTTCCCAAACAAAATAAAAAGCAAGCTACACCCAGACACAGAGTACTAAAATTGCAGAACACGAAGTTAAAGAAAAACATCTTTAAAAGTAACCAAAGAAAAGACTACCAAGGAAATTATTTTAGAAATATAGTGTATTCTGAAATAAAATCTCAAGATATTAACAGCAAGTGATTGTTGGTCTAAATTTTTGTGTCCAGGGGCGCCTGAGTGGCTCGGTCGGTTGGGTGTCCGACTTCGGCTCAGGTCATGATCTCACGGTTCGTGGGTTCGAGCCCCGCATCGGGCTCTGTGCTGACAGCTCAGAGCACGGAGCCTGCTTCAGATTCTGTGTCTCCGTCTCTCTCTGACCCTCCCCCGTTCATGCTCTATCTCTCTCTGTCTCAAAAATAAAAAAAAAATAAACGTTAAAAAAAAAAAATTAAAAAAATAAATAAATAAATTTTTGTGTCCAGTTGAGCTACTAATTACAAATGGGGATTAAGTCAATTTCAGGTTAGTAAAAACAAAGAGTTTACCACTAACAGATATTCATCGTTAATGGAATTTTCTTTTGGGGTGCCTGGATGGTTCAGTCGATTGAGCATCAGACTCTTCATTTTGGCTCAGGTCATGATGTCACAATTTGTGGGCTTCAGCCCCAAATCAGGCTTCAGCCTCTGTGCTGAAAGCACGGAGCCTGCTTGGGATTCTCTCTCTCTCCCTCTCTGCCCGTCTCCCACTTGAACTCATTCACTCTCCCTTTTTCTTTCTCTCTCTCTCTCTCTTGCTCACTCTCCCTAAAAATAAATAAACTTTAAAAAATGCATTTTCTTCTGGAAGAAAAATGAAAAAAATGAGCGAGTGATATGCAAGAAAGAACAGTGATCAGAATAACTGGTAATTATGTGCCAGTTTAAAACATATTAATACTATAAAAATAATAACAATGACTAATATGAAGAGAAAGTGGAATTATAAGACTTTTTTATTATAATTGTGATTTGACATATAATATACAACTAAAGAGGGATCGTTAGATTTGAGGAGTTCTAAGTTTCTCATAGTGTTTGAGAAAAAGATTAACTCTATACTTTGTTAAATACCTGGTAAAGTTATAAGAATAACCAAAAGAATATAAGCAGGATAAATAATTTCTAACCAATAGAGAGGGAAAAGTAATTTTAAAATGATATTAAGAATAGCATTAAAAAACTGGTGAATCACAGAAAAAAAGGAAAAAGTATAAAATAAGATGGCCAAAACAATAATATGTAAATTTCAAAATTTGAAACATATATCTGGTATTTTTCTAAACGTGGAACATATTAACTCATTTAACCTCATAGTTAACTATTAGTTATATTTTATTGTCTCCATTTTATCAGTGAGGAAGTAAATATACTGGTAATCACAATAAATGTAAGTCCTATAATATTTCAGATTTAAGGAAAAATATATTCAGATTGGATTAAAAATTCATTCATAAGCTCTTAAAAAGGATATCTCTAAAATATAGTATGAGGGAACTTGAAAATGAAAAATCACCTAAGGTAAATTCTAAGCTAAAGTTAACTGGTGTGTCTAGAGTAATATAAGATAAATCTCAAGGCACAAAAGATTATTTAAGATAAAATGAGTGACTCCACAATGATAAAAAGAAATAATACATTAAAATAATTAAAAACGTACATTTGGACAAATGTAAGCACACAGTCTCAAATACATAAAATTGTCAAAATAATAAAAAAAATGTAATCCATGATAAGAATATTAAGATTTTAGTAAGAGAGATATTAACATATAAGATATTTGCAGTCTGTATTCCTGATGAAATGCTAGAACCCAAATTATATAAATGAATCTTAAATTTAATAATATACAAACAACCCAATAGATCAGGAGTTGGCAAACTATTTCTTGTGGGCCAAATCTAGATTGCTTCCTGCTTGTGTATAACCTGTGAGTGAAAAATGGTGTGCAGAAAAGACTCAGCCTTTTGGCAAGAACAGTTAGAGTTGAGGACATTGCCTGTTGGCCTTAAATCCTAAGCTGTTTGGCCCATTACAGAAAAAGATAGCCAACCTATGCAATAGATAAATGTGCAAAGGTGATGTATAGACTATTCACAGGTGAGGAAATCAGAATGACCAATAAATAGGAAAACATGTTTGACAACTATTATTTGGAAAATTCAAATTTAAAAATTGGGATATCTCTTATATCTACTGCATTTATAAAACTTTAGTTTTAAACACTATCAAGTGTTTGCAAGTATTTATAGCATAGTAACTCTTACACACTGCTGGAAAGAATGTAAATTGTGCGAATGTTTTAGATAGCTACTTGACCTTATCTAGATGCTTCTAAACCCATTGACCAGGAATTCCATTCCTTTATATGGAGATACTCTTGAACACTACTTACCTGATTTTAGAGAAGCCACTTAAACTGCTGGAGCTGGGCATCAGAGAAGCTGTGAGGCTGCAGAAATTCTTGACATGAGGCTAGCAAAGAACAAATACTTATGCAAAGGGCTCAGCTCCATTTGCAACAGCAGGCAATGAAAAATGTGTTTTGAATTGAGAGACAATAAATAATCACCAGACAACTGGTAATATATAAAACGACATGGTATTAAGAATATAAATATGGATGATATATAACATATTTTGTGATCTTTAAGATTTTTAATTTAAATTTACAACCATAAGAATTAAATATTTAACTAAATTTTAAAAGTGGAAGTTTATATATACCATAAATTATGCAAAAATAAAATTTCCAGCCAGAAGTGACAATCTCCTCCTTCTGTTTTTCCTTTTCCCCTCTAGCTCCTCCTGAAGAAGACCAACATAAATAAATCTATTATTTAAAAAAAACATTATTTCAAAGAATTATTAAATAAGGTAAAATAATTGATGTATACCTATGTTAATTTTTAATTCAGATTCAGCATTTTCAGAGTTCACAATAGCTGGTGAGGTAAATATTACTCCAATTTCACAGATGGAGATCTTGAATATAAAATAATTTTTTTAAGATCACATTGTGTCTGTGATAAAGAAAATATATTGAAAACAAGTTGATATATACATTATGTTTTAAGCTTTAAAAAGTAATCATAATTCAGATTTTTGTTTTAATCTTTATGTTGTCATTTTGAATATCAATATATTCAAAACTAAGTCTTCCTTTAAAATTTTTTTAATGTTTATTTTTGAGAGAGAGAGAGAGAGAGAGAGAGAGAGAGCATGAGTGAGGGAGGGGCAGAGAGAGAGGGAGACATAGAATCTGAAGCAGGCTCCAGGATCTGAGCCATCAGCAGAGAGCCTGATGCGGGGCTCGAACTCACCAATTGTGAGATCATGATCTGAGCTGACATCTGATGCTTAACCAACTGAGCCACCCAGGCACCCCTAAGTCTCCCTTTAAAAAAGGAAAGCCACCAACTTCCCCATTAAGTCAATGACTTAAGCAGCTTGATTAAATTGTATTGACTTCTATTTAGAGTTATAATGAAATAGCTTGTTGAAAACTAATATACTCTATGAAGAACAAACAGAACAGTAGGGTGACTTTTTCAGTTTTATTGACAAATATAATTGACAAATAAAATTGTAAGATATTTAAAGTGTACAATGTGATGATTTAATATAAGTATACCTTGTGGAAAGATTCCCCTCATTGAATTAATTATAACATCCATCACCTCACATATTTCCTTTTTTTGTGTGTATGAGAACATGTAAGTTCTACTCCTTAGTAAATTTTAATTATACATGATGGTATTATAGAATATAATCGCCATGTTATACATTAGATACTTGGAACTTATTCATCTTAAGACTTGAAATTTGTACCTTTTTGTCAACCTCTCCCTATTTCTCTCTCCTGACGATCACTTCTTTTCTCTGTTTCTATGGGTTCAACTCATTTTTAGATGCCACATGTAAGTGCTACTATGCATTTGAAGTTAAATTATTATTAGCTTAAAATACTGTTACAAATATAAGATGCTTTATATAAACTTCATGGTAATGGAAAATCAAAAGCTTATAATAGATATACAAAAGGTAAAGAGAAAGAAATCAAAGTGTATTGCTATAGAAAATTATCAAATAACAAAAGAAGAAAGTAAGAGAGGGAGAAAGGACCAAGCATATTACAAAGCAGTCAGGGAACAATGAACAAAATGGCAAGAGTAAGTCTATTCTTATAAATAATTACTTTAAATATCAATGGGCTATATTCCCCAATCAAAGGATATACAGTGGCTGAATGGTTTTGAAACACAACCCAACTGTTTCTTCTTTACAATAGACCCACTTCAGCTTTAAGGACACACATAGACTGAAAGTGAAGGGAAGAAAAAGACATTCCATAAATATGGAAACCAAAGGAAGGCAGGTGTGCCCATACTTATATCAGGCAAAATAGGCTTTACACCAAAGACTGTCAAAAGAGAGAAAGAAGGTCACTATATAATGATAAAAAGGTCAACTCATCAAGAGGATATAATAATTATAAATATATCTGTACCAATATATGAGCATCTACATATATAAAGCAAATATTAACTGTTCAAAAAGAATAAACAACAATACAATAAAAGCAGAGAATTTGATACCCCATTTTCAATAATGGACAGATCTTCCAGGTATGAAATCAGTAAGGAAACATTGGACATAACTTGATGTTAAACAGATGGACATAACAGATATGTACAGACCATTTCATCCAATAGCAGTAGAAGGTACATTCTTCTCAAGCACACGTGGCACATGCTCCAGGATAGATCACATGTTAGGCCACAAAATGACTCTTAATAAATTTAAAAAGATTGAAATCCTATCAAGCATCTTTTCAAATCACAATGATATGAAACTAGAAATCAGTTATGAGAGAAAACTGGAAAATTAATAATTGTGGAGATTAAACAATGTGCCTCTGAACAACCAATGGGTCAAAGAAGAAATCAAGAGAAATAAAAAAACAAAGCTTATGAGATAACATTTACATTAAGGAGAAAGAGAGGGTCACCTGGGTGGTTCCGTCGGTTAAATGTTGGTCTCTTGATTTCAGCTCAGGTCATGATCTCATGATTCATGCTGACAGCATGGAGCCTGCTTGGGATTCTCTCTCTCTCTCTCTCTCTTCACCCCTCACCAGCTCTCTCTCTTTCTCTTTCTCTCAAAATAAATAAATCAACCTAAAAAAAGCAAAAAGAGAAAGCTCAAATAAACAACCTAACTTTACACCTCAAGGAACTAGAGAAAGAAAAAAAGTAAGTCCAAAATTAGCAGAGAAAGGAAAAAACTAAGATCAGAGAGGAAATAAATGAAAGAGACTAAAAAGACAATAGAAAAGGTCAATGAAACTAATAACTGTTTTTTGTTTGTTTTGTTGATGATAAAATAGACAAAACTTTGCAAAACTTACCAAGAAAAAAAAAAAAAAAGAGAGGACTCAAATAAGTAAAATTGTAAATGAAAGACGATATACTGCAACTGGTAACTACACAAATACAAGAATCATAAAAGACTTCTAGAAGCAATTATATGCCAACAAATTGGGCAACCTAGAAGAAATGGATAAATTCCTTGAAACATATAATCTACTGAATCAAGGAGACTGAGCTGGAAGAAATGGAAATCTGAACAGACCAATGAGTAGTCAGGAGATTGAATCAATAATCAAAAACCTCCCACTGGCCGCTGGAGAAGCTTGCAGAATCCCAGCCACAGACTGAGGCTGGCTGCAGGCCTGGCAGGCTGTCCACACTGAAGGAGCCAGTGCCCACTTCTCTTCCTGTCCTCCTGTTGCCGGAAGGCCCAGGTGGAGGGGGTACCCATCCAGTCGTTCACCACACATGTGAGGAGGCGTGGGGTTGAAGGCTGCAGTGTGTTTGGAGACCATGCTGGGGATGACATGTGGGCTTGGGGTGCCACGGGGTATTTCAAAAAATGGGGAAAATACAGGAGAAAAAATGGTGAGAACCATAGTATCAACCCGATATATCAAACATTTCTCTTGAGAATCTATCTCACTGGAATTTGGATTCAGAAGTTGCTGTTCCTGAAAATGAAAAGCTTTCTCCCTGGAAGACACAGTATAGAACCACTTGGAAATTTCATCTAACAACTGATATTAGAACTTAATTTGTCAGAAAATGCCTACAAAAGAATACAGAATGGTAAACAATGGATATTTTAATTATGGAGTTATCCTTTACTGAAGGAAGTATCACAGAGAACAGAGATTTCAGAAAATCATCAATGGAAACTGGTAACCAATAATCCCATAAGTCTCCTTACTCTGAACCACTCAGTAACTAATGCTTCAGTTGATAAACAAGCTGGTTTTTATTCTTGGACTGCAGATGCCATGCTGGTCCTATGCTGCTGGAGACTTTTTGAAGGATGGAAAGCAGCTTCACATTGATCCACGTTTAACTATATAAAACAACCACAGTGCTGAAAATTTAAATGCTCCAAACTGGAATTTGAAACATGGATTACAGCAGTTGGAAGAAAATTTAAGAGATCAAAGTGATTCATCTAAAAATAAAAAAAAAAAAAGTGATATTTTACTCAGATATTTTTAAATATTTATTTATTTATTTTGAGAGAAAGAAAGAGCATGAATGGGGGAGGGGAAGAGAGAAAGAGAGAGAGGGAGAGAGAGGGAGAGAAAGAGAGAAACAGAATCCTAAGCAGGTTCCATGTCAGCGTGGAGCCTGATGCAGGGCTCAATCCCAGGAACTGTGAGATAATGACCTGAGCCGAAAACAAGACACTTAACTGACTGAGCCACCCAGGTGCCCCTTAGATATTTTAAAAAGATGGACCTGAACTTAAAGCCAAAAACAGTAGAAAACCAGAATCTTTTTGTATTCTGATTTTCTTTACTACTCAAGACGCTGGTCTTGCCCAGATTAGTCCTCTCAAAGTCCAAAAATTGGAAAGGAAGAGTGGAATACCCAGAAAGCTCTGTTGTACATTTGACTACTCATTTATTGGAAATGGAAATAATACAACATATGATTATACAAAAAGAGAGCAAAGACTATAAACTACTTCAGTAGTTACTGAACTATTGACTTTTGTACTTCAGTAGTTACTGAACAAACATCTCCCTTCAAAGCTACACCCAAAATGAGACAGCCAAATCTTTCTGACTCTTTGAGGATTTAGACAATTTGTGTAGATAAAGACAATTTGTGTAGAAAAAAGAAAAAAAACACAATTATTGTTTCTTGCAAACTTGAACAAAATGCTTCCAAATGGAATTGGAACAACATTGGCAAATACAAATGAAATTGTAGACCATCGTATCTAAAAAGTTTATCCAGCACAAAACAACTGATTGCCACTTATGATGATTTTAAGTGTACCAAAATCTCCATTTGAAATGCATGAAAAGAACTTGCAGCCAAGCAGATTATTATCCAAACACTGGGCGCCTGGGTGGCTCAGTCGGTTAAGCATCCGACTTCGGCTCAGGTCATGATCTCGCGGTCTGTGAGTTCAAGCCCCGCGTCGGGCTCTGTGCTGACAACTCAGAGCCTGGAGCCTGTTTAGGATTCTGTGTCTCCCTCTCTCTCTGGCCCTCCCCCGTTCATGCTCTCTCTCTATCTCAAAAATAAATAAACATTAAAAAACAATTAAAAAAAAACCACCTGGTTAAAATGGTCTCAACAAGGTGTCTGTCACATAGGTCTCCAATATCAGTTTCTCCTATACCTCTGTCTTTTCCTGATAAGCAAAGGGAGAATTAAGGCACCAGTGACCAAAAAACCCCCCAAAAAACAAAAATAAAAACCAAAAACAAAACCACACCCCCCAACACACCCCCACACCACACACAACTTTACCAAAAAGAACATAGTATTGAACAAGACTATTCTAAGTGCTCACCCACTGACCAAAAATAACTCTTTTATACATCTCAGTGTAAGCAAATCTATTCCGAGAATCCCAGTTAAAATACAGTTAATCAGTCTGAGATACAGGTATTAAACACACACACACACACACACACACACACACCAACTACTTGATGTGATATGGAGTGGAACTTGAGAAAAGCACTGATGAGATGTCTGTATATAATAAATCCATGGGCATTCATACTGACATACTTGATAATATTTTCCATGTTTGAAAGAAATGCTTCACTACATAAACTATTCTATTAAAAAAGTTGTTCTTTTGTTGTGATTGTTTTCCAGTATAATTCCATCATCAGTAAGTGGTATAATTGACCTAAAAAAATATCCCAACAAAGACAAGTTCAGAATCCAATGGCTTCCCTGGTGTATTCTATCAGACATTTTTTTTTTTAATTTTTTTAATGTTTGTTTTTAGCAGAGCATGAGCGGGGGAGGGGCAGAGAGAGAGAGAGGGAGACACAGAATCCGAAGCAGGCTCCAGGCTCTGAGCCGTCAGCACAGAGCCCGATGCAGGGCTCGAACTCACGCTGTGAGATCATGATCTGAGCTGAGGTCAGATGCTCAACAGACTGAGCCACCCAGGCGCCCCTCTATCAGACATTTTAAAAAGAATTCCAAATGTTCTCAAAACACTTCCAAAAATAAAACAAATGAGGGAACATTTCCAAACTCATTTTACAAAAAAAAAAAAAAAAAAAGAGAGACAAACCAAAAAGCATATAGGCAGTAAACTGATTGTTACCAGAGGGTAGGTGGGTGGGGAGGATAGCTAAAACAGATGAAGGGGATCACGAGGAGATTAAGATTACACTCACCTGCCTGAAGTTAATATAACACTGTATGTTAACTATACTGGAAATTAAAAACAAAACAAAACAAAACTCATTTTACAAGGTGAGCATTACTCTGATACTGAAGCCAAACAAGGATATTAAAAGACAAGAAAATTACAGGCCAATACCCCTGATGAACATAGATGCAAAACTCTTCAAAAAAATATTAGCAAACCAAATTAATCAACACATTGAAGGATCATACACCACGATCAAGCAGGATTTGTTCCAGAATGAAAGGCTGTAGCAACAGTTGTAAATCAATAAAGGTGACACGCCATATTAACAAAATGAGGGATGAAAATCATACAACCATCTCAACAGATACAAAAAGGGTATTTGACAAAATTCAACATTTATTCATGACAAAAACTCTCAACAAAGAACAAAGAAAAAATACCTCTCTATATATGCCACATATGTCAAGCCCACAGCTAACATTAAACTTGATGGTGGAACACTGAGAGCTTTTCCTCTAAGATCAGGAACAAGAGAAGGACTCCCACTCTGGTCACTAATATTCAACACAATATGGAGTTCTTAGCCAGGGTGATTAGGCAAGAAAGGAATAAAAGGCAATCACATCAGAAAAGAAGAAGTAAAATTGTGATTATTTGCAGATGACATGATATTAAATACAGAAAACCCTGAAGACTGCACCAAAAAAACAATTGGAACTAACAAACAATTTCAGTAAACTTGTACTATACAAAATGGATTTACAAAAATCAGCTGTATTTCTGTATAGCAACAGTGAACTATCAGAATTTAAGAAAACAATCAATTCTATTTATAATACATCACCAAAATATTCTTGAGAGAAAATGCTATATCAATAATTTGACCAATACCTAGTTACAGAACACTGACTGTAGGGAGATTGGAAATCTCAAAAGAGCAATCATTTTTTGAGAAACTTACAAGAAATCCACATCCTGAAAGAACTGTCATATGTTAGAGGAGAGATGACAACAAACAATGTAGCTGTTAAAACAACATAGGAATAAATAATAGAAAATTATGATATTTGTCCATGGAAGATAATTGACAAAAAATACAGTTAACAACTCTGTTCCAGTAGGTTCAGTTAATCATGTATCAGAAGCTGAAATTTCAAATGGGAATTCAGAAGTGAAGTACATTTGACTCATTTTTAGTTTTAGCTTTTCATAAAAGGTTGTCTTAACTTCAAGGTAATAACATTGGGAAATTGATAATTCTATAGAGCATTCTTTTATTCCCTACTTGTTTTTTTCTGCCCTTTTGATTGTGAATGTGATCAAGATTTTACTTAATAGAATATGAGAAGATTGCTCTAAATAACAGAGATTGTAAAACATTTCTGTCAGCATGTTATCTATGAAGAATAAATTTCATTTTATGCTATAGTTTCCTTCAAGAAATTCTTTGGAGAGTGGCAACATAAATCCATTTAGCACTATATTGTGGTTGGATATATAGATTTTGATATAAGATAATATGCTTTTAAAAGCACTACAGTAGAGGTTTCGAAAATTATACTGAGTTCACTTCTGTGTGTGCCACCAAATTACTTTTCATGCTGATTGCATTTATTCTTATACTGTTTTTTTTTTCCTGTGTAAGGTTTTGTGATTCTTGAAAACAAGCAGTAGATATTATTATTTTTCCCCTGTACCCACAAGAATTACATAATAAAACTTCCAATATTTAGAATTGGATTGAGTTGAATTGAAATAGGATTGAATGAAACCGTGTTGAACTACCTGTTGTTCCAGAAAGGGTCTATTCAGAAGATGAGTACCTGTCACTCTGGAATCTGGGATATTTTCTGAGGAACACTAGCTACTATTGCTGTGTAACAAATTAGTCAAAAATTAGGTGGCTAAAAACAACAAACATTTGTTTTCTCATAGTTGCTGTGAATCAGGAATCAAGTGAGGCTACCTGGATGCCTCTGCCTCAAGGTCTCTTACAAGGGTCCTGTCAAAGTGTTGACTAGGCCTGTGATCTTATCTGAAAGCTTGACTGGGGTAGAAGCTACTTCCAGGCTCACTCATGTGGTTGCTGGCAAGATTCAGTTACTGGCTATAGGCCAGGGGTCTCCCTCCCTCAGTTCTTAGTCATGTGCATCTTTGACTAGGGCAGCTCAGAACACGCTGGCTTGCTTCTCTGGGTGAGCAAGAGAGTGAGAGAGAACAGTCAAGACATAAATTAAGGCTATTTTTATAACCTAATCTCAGAAGTGACACTCCATCACTTTTGCCATATTCCCTCATTAGAAGTTAGTGACAAGGTCCAGCCTACATTCAAGAAGAAAGAATGAAACAGGCAGAGATCACTGGAAGCTACCTAAGCGGTCATCCGTCATAGTATCTTATGCCCCTGATTCATATAATCCAACTCTTCACTTATTTTCTGTGTCATCTATTATTATTTTCATGGGAGAGAACACGATTGAGCTTATTAGTTTTTGTATTATTATTTTCAATTTGCTATGTTAATTATACTATGCCTCAATCCAAAACATTCATGATATAACTAGTTTTCAAAAATTATTTTGTCATCCATGATGCAACTATCTAATAATGACTCATTTAATACTAAGAAATACATATCACCATAAGATAATATTTCTCTTAAGAAAAAAACTACAGTAACATGATTTAATTCTATTCACTTAGTGGTATTTCTCTTACTAAGTATCACTCTTAGCCTCTTTTCCTAATATGCATGATAATTTTTCTTTTAAAATTTAGAGCAGGGAAGCCTGGGTGGCTTAGTCAGTTAAGCGTCCGACTTCGGCTCAGGTCATGATCTCACAGTTCATGAGTTCAGGCCCCACGACAGGCTTGACACATTCTGTGTCTCCCTCTCTCAGTGTTCCTCCCCAGTTCGTGCTCTGTCTCTCTGTCTCTCTGTCTCTCTGTCTCTGTCTCTCTCTCAAAAATAAATAAACATTAAAAACATATTTTTAAATAAAAATAAAATTCAGAACAAAATAGGGGAAATAAGAATTTCAATAATCTTGAAAACAACATGTACAAATTAATCTGTATGCTAATTATTTTTGAAAAATTACTGAAATCTTATTTTGAGTTTTTAATTTGTGACTTTTGCTACTGTAATATTACCACAAATTTTCTTTTTTTAATGTGTACTTATTTTAGAGAGAGAGAGGGAGAGAGAGAAAGAGCTTGCGAGTGAGGGAAGGGAAGAGAGAGAGGGAGACACAGAATCCAAAGCAGTCTGTAGGCTCCAAGCTGTCAGCACAGAGCCCAACGTGGGGCGTGAATCCATGAACTGCGAGATCATGACCTAAGCTGAAGTCTGATGCTTAACCAATTGAGCCACCCAGATGCCCCTCACTATGAATTTGTTAAAGAACCTTCAAAACAAAAAGAGCTGCTAAAGTAAAAATTGTTAGGTTTCCTGAAGTAATTGACATTTTTCTTTTTATTTCAACGGAGATATTAATTATATTTCTAATGGAATTGACCAGACGAAGGCATCTTTGTGGCATGGATCCAGGAAAAAATGAAAATAAAATAAAAAGATGTGTGAAGGCATCACTTACAGTTGGCCTAGTAATTATAGACGGTTACCATACATTGGACCTGGAAAAAGTCATAGTGGTTGTTTTTAAATTTTCTTTCCTATTTCCTTCTTAGAGTTCCCCCCAAAAAAACGTTTGTGGTAGTAAACACGTGCTGTTGCCCTCTAGAACAGACGTAAAGCCAGCATACTACTGTTGCCTACGTTTTTCCACCGTTTTTCCACCGTTGCTTATAATGTTCCTTAGGATGTCCTTGAGCTAAATAGAGACAAGAGGAATATTGTATATGTTATCTCACAATTTGCAGCTAAGTAATGTTTCTTACTTAGACCATTTTGCTCCAGCTGTTTTTACCACTACAAAAGACTAAAAGAACACAAATAAACAAACAAAAATCCAAACCCTGAAACATAAGTAGTTTAATTACTATAGCAAAAAAGCATCTTTTTTATATTTGAAATTTATTGTCAAATTGGTTTCCATACAACGTCCAGTGCTCATCCCAACAGGTGCCCTCCTCAATGCCCATCACTCACCCTCCCCTCCCTCTCACCCCCCCATCAACCCTCAGTTTATTCTCAGTTTTTAAGAGTCTCTTATGGTTTGACTCTCTCCCTAACAATTTTTTTTCCTTCCCCTCCCCCATGGTCTTCAGTTAAGTTTCTCAGGATCCATATAAGAGTGAAAACATATGGTATCTGTCTTTGTAGGACTTATTTCACTTAGTATAACTCTCCAGTTCCATCCATGTTGCTACAAAAGGCCATATTTCATTCTTTCTTATTGCCAGGTAGTATTCCACTGTGTATATAAACTACAATTTCTTTACCCATTCATCAGTTGATGGAGATACAGGCTCTTTCCATAATTTCACTATTGTTGAAAGTGCTGCTATAAACATTGGGGTACAAGTGCCCCTAGGCATCAGCACTCCTGTATCCCTTGGGTAAATTCCTAGCAGTGCTACTGCTGGGTCATAGGGTAGGTCTATGTTTAATTTTTTGAGGAAACTCCACACTGTTTTCCAGAGCAGCTGCACCAGTTTGCATTCCCACCAATAGTGTAAGAGGGTTCCTGTTTCTCCACATCCTCTCCAGCGTCTATAGTCTCCTGATTTGTTCACTTTAGCCACTCTGACTGGTGTGAGGTGGTATCTGAGTGTGGTTTTGATTTGTATTTCCCTGATGAGGAGTGACTTTGAGCATCTTTTCATGTGTCTGCTGGCCATCAGGATGTCTTCTTTAGAGAAGTATCTATTCATGTTTTTTGCCCATTTCTTCACTGGATTAGTTGTTTGTCAGGTGTGGAGTTTGGTGAGTTCTTTATAGATTTTGGATACTAGCCCTTTGTCTGATGTGTCATTTGCAAATATCTTTTCCCATTCAGTCGGTTGCCTTTTAGTTTTGTTGATTGTTTCCTTTGCAGTGCAGAAGCTTTTTATCTTCATTAGTTCCCAATAGTTCATTTTTGCTTTTCATTCCCTTGCCTTCGGATATATGTCAAGTAAAGAAATTGCAGCTGAGGTCAGAGAGGTCTTTTCCTGCTTTCTCCTCTAGGGTTTTGATGGTTTCCTGTCTCACATTCAGGTCCTTTATCCATTTTGAGTTTATTTTTGTGAGTGGTGTGAGAAAGTGGTCTAGTTTCAACCTTCTGCATGTTGCTGTCCAGCTCTCCCAGCACCATTTGTTAAAGAGACTGTCTTTTTTCATGGATATTCTTCCCTGTTTTGCCAAAGATTAGTTGGCCATAATTTTGTGGGCCCACTTCTGGAGTCTCTACTCTATTCCATTGGTCTATGTGTCTGTTTTTGTGCCAATACTATGCTGTCTTGATGATTACAGCTTTGTAGTAGAGGCTAAAGTCTGGGATTGTGATCCCGCTTTGGTCTTCAGCATTACTTTGGTTATTCGGGGCATTTTGTGTTTCCATACAAATTTTAGGATTCTTGTTCTAGCTTCGAGAAGAATGCTGGTGCAATTTTGATTGGGATTGCATTGAACGTGTAGATAGCTTTGGGGAGTATTGACATTTTAACAATATTTATTCTTCCAATCATGAGCATAGAATGTTTTTCCATTTCTTTGTATCTTTTTCAATTTCCTTCATAAGTTTTCTGTAGTTTTCAGCATACAGATCTTTTATATCTTTGGTTAGGTTTATTCCTAGGTACTTTATGCTTCTTGGTGCAATTGTGAATGGGATCAGTTTCTTTATTTGTCTTTCTGTTGCTTCATTATTAGTGTATAAGAATGCAACTGATTTCTGTACATTGATTTTATATCCTGCAACTTTGCTGAATTCATATATCAGTTCTAGCAGACTTTTGGTGGAGTCTATCGGGTTTTCCATGTATAAGATCATGTCATCTGCGAAAAGCGAAAGTTTGACATCATCTTTGCCAGTTTTGATGCCTTTGATTTCCTTTTGTTGTCTGATTGCCGATACTATCACTTCCAACACTATGTTAAATGACAGCGGTGAGAGTGGACATTCCTGTCGTGTTCCTGATCTCAGGGGGAAAACTCAGTTTTTCCCCATTGAGGATGATATTAGTTGTGGGCTTTTCATAAATGGATTTTATGATGTTTAACTATGTTCCTTTTATCTCCACTTTCTCGAGGGTTTTTATTAAGAAAGCATGCTGAATTTTGTCAAATGCTTTTTCTGCATTGATTGGCAGGATCATATGGTTCTTTTCTTTTCTTTTCTTTTATTAATGTGATGTATCACATTGATTGATTTGTGAATGTTGAACCAGCCCTGCATCCCAGGAATGAATCCCACTTGATCATGGTGAATAATTCTTTTTATAAGCTGTTGAATTCCATTTGCTAGTATCTTATTGAGAATTATTGCATCCATATTCATCAGGGATATTGGCCTGTAGTTCTCTTTTTTTGCTGGGTCTCTGTCTGGTTTAGGAATCAAAGTAATGCTGGCTTCATAGAATGAGTCTGGAAGTTTTCCTTCTCTCTATTTTTTGGAACAGCTTGAGAAGGATAGGTATTATCTATGCTTTAAATGTCTGATAGAATTCCCCTGGGAAGCCATATGGTCCTGGACTCTTATTTGTTGGGAAATTTTTGATGACTATTTCAATTTCTTTGCTGGTTATGTGTCTGTTCAAGTTTTCTATTTCTTCCTATTTGAGTTTTGGAAGTGTGTGGGTGTTTAGGAATTTGTCCATTTCTTCCAGGTTGTCCAGTTTGTTGGCATATAATTTTTCATAGTATTCCCTGATAATTGTTTGTATCTCTGAGGGATTGGTTGTAATAATTCCATTTTCATTCATGATTTTATCTATTTGGGTCATCTCCCTTTTCTTTTGGAGAAGCCTGGCTAGAGGTTTATCAATTTTGTTTATTTTTTCAAAAAACCAACTCTTGGTTTCATTGATCTGCTCTACAGTTTTTTTAGGTTCTATATCATTTATTTCTGCTCTGATCTTTATTATTTCTCTTCTTCTGCTGGGTTTAGGCTGCCTTTGCTCTTCTGCTTCTATTTCCTTTAGGTGTGCTGTTAGATTTTGTATTTGGGATTTTTCTTGTTTCTTGAGATAGGCCTGGATTGCAGTGTATTTTCCTCTCAGGACTGCCTTCGCTGCATCCCAAAGTGTTTGGATTGTTGTATTTTCATTTTCATTTGTTTCCATATATTTTTAAATTTCTTCTCTAATTACCTGGTTGGCCCATTAATTCTGTAGTATGGTGTTTTTTAACCCCCATGCTTTTGGAGGTTTTCCAGACTTTTTCCTGTGGTTGATTTCAAGTTTCATAGCATTGTGGTCTGAAAGTGTGCATGGTATGATCTCAATTCTTTTATACGTATGAAGGGCTGTTTTGTGACCCAGTATGTGATCTATCTTGGAAGATGTTCCATGTGCACTTGAGAAGAAAGTATATTCTGTTGCTTTGGGATGCAGAGTTCTAAACATACCTGTCAAGTCCATCTGATCCAATGTATCATTCAGGGCCCTTGTTTCTTTATTGATCCTGTGTCTAGATGATCTATCCATTGTTGTAAGTGGGGTATTAAAGTCCTCTGCATTACCACATTCTTATCCATAAGGTTGCTTATGCTTGTGATTAATTGTTTTATATGTTTGGGGGCTTCCATGTTTGGCACATAGACATTTATAATTGTTAGCTCTTCCTGATGGATAGACCCTGTAATTATTATATAATGCCCTTCTGCATCTCTTGTTACAGCCTTTAATTTAAAGTCTAGTGTGTCTGATATAAGTATGGCTACTCCAGCTTTCTTTTGACTTCCAGTAGCATGATAGATAGTTCTCCATTCCCTCACTTTCAATCTGAAGATGTCCTCAGATCTAAAATGAGTCTCTTGTAGATAGCAAATAGATGGGTCTTGTTTTTTTATCCATTCTGATACCCTATGTCTTTTCATTGGAGCATTTAGTCCATTTACATTCAATGTTATTATAGAAAGATATGGGTTTAGAGTCATTGTGATGTCTGTAGGTTTCATGCTTGTAGTGATGTCTCTGGTACTTTGTGGTCCTTGCAACATTTCACTCACAGAACCCCCCTTAGGATCTCTTGTAGGGCTGGTTTAGTGGTGATGAATTCCTTCAGTTTTTGTTTGTTTGGGGAAACCTTTATCTCTCCTTCTATTCTGAGTGACAGACTTGCTGAATAAAGGATTCTCGGCTGCATATTTTTTTTCTGTTCATCACATTGAATATCTCCTGCCATTCCTTTCTGGCCTGCCAAGTTTCAGTAGATAGGTCTGCGACTACTCTTATGGGTCTACCTTTGTAAGTTAGAGCGTGTTTATCCCTAGCTGCTTTCAGAATTTTCTCTTTATCCATGTATTTTGCCAGTTTCACTGTGATATGTCGTGCAGAAGATCGATTCAAGTTACATCTGAAGGGAGTTCTCTGTGCCTCTTGGATTTCAATGCCTTTTTCCTTCCCTAGATCAGGGAAGTTCTCAGCTATGATTTGTTCAAGTACACCTTTAGCCCCTTTCTCTCTCTTCTTCTTCTTCTGGAATTCCTATGATACGGATATTGTTCTATTTGATTACATCAGTTAGTTCTCTAATTCTCCCCTCGTACTCCTGGATTTTTTTTTTATCTCTCTTTTTCTCAGCTTCCTCTCTTTCCATAATTTTATCTTCTAATTCACCTATTCTCTCCTCTGCCTCTTCAACCCGTGCTATGGCCACCTCCATTTTATTTTGCACCTCACTTATAACATTTTTTAGCTCTTCCTGACTATTTCTTAGTCCTTTGATCTCTATAGAAATAGATTCTCTGTTGTCCTCTATGCTTTTTTCCAGCCCAGCGATTAATTTTATTACTATTTTTCTAAATTCTTTTTCTGTTATATTTTAAATCGTTTTTGATCAATTCATTAGATGTCACTATTTCCTAGAGTTTCTTTTGAGGAGAATTCTTCCGTTTTGTCATTTTGGATAGTCCCTGGAGTGGCGCAGAACTGCAGGGCACTTCCCCTGTGCTGTCTGGAGTAATTTGTGTTGGTGGGCGGGGCTGCAGTCAGAGTTGATGTCTACCCCCAGTCCACCGCTGGGGACACAGTCAGACTAGTGTGTACCTTATCTTCCTCTCTCCCAGGGGCAGGACTCACTGTGGAGTGGTGTGGCCCCTGTCTGGGCTACTTGCACACTGCCAGGCTTGTAGTGCTGCCTGGATGGGATCTGGTGTATCAGCTGGGGTGGATCCACAAGGTGCACAGGGATGGGAGGGGCAGGCATAGCTTGCTTTGCCGTTGGAGGTCCCCTGCGGGAGGGCCCTGTAGCACCCAGGATTGAGCCAGACCCATAGGAGGGATGGATCCACAGAAGCACAGCATTGGGGGTTTGTGGGGTGCAAGCAAGTTTGGTGACGGGAACTGGTTCCCTTTGGTATTTTGGCTGGAGGATAGGAGAGGGAGATGGTGCTGGCCAGCACCTTTGTTCCCCACCAAGCTGAGCTCTGTCTCCCGGGGCTCAACAACTCTCCCTCCCGGTATCCTCTCACCCTCCCCGCTCCCCGAGAGCAGAGCTGTTGACTTTTAACATTCCAGATGTTAAGTCCCACTGGCTGTCAGAACTCAGGGAGTTTGGCCCATCTGCTTTTGCAAGCCAGATTTCAGGGGGTTCTGTCTTGCTGGGCAGGCTGCCCCTCAACTGTCCCAGATCCCTCCCACCAGTCCGTGTAGTGCTCACCGCCTCTCCGCCCTTCCTACCCTCTTCCATGGGCCTCTTGTCTGCGCTTGGCTCCAGAGATTCCATTCTGCTAGTCTTCTGGTGGTTTTCTGGGTTATTTAGGCAGATGTGGGTGGAATCTGATCAGCAGGACGAGGTGAGCCCAGCGTCCTCCTATGCTGCCATCTTTCTCCTCTCTCAAGCAAGAAAGCATCTTAGTCTTGAAAAATATTGGGGCTAAGGCCCAAACAGCTGCGCATAGTAGTGGGTGGAGAGAAAGGAGATTCCTTTGCAGGCAATAGCTTATTTTTTGTTTTGTTCAGGCAATTTGCTTGTTTGTTTATTTGCTTTTGTGCCAGTTGCTTCTGTGTACGTCCTAGCATTTCTGCAATCTTCTAATGATATTTTCAAGATAATATCTTGAAGTGGATTAACTAGGGGAAATGTACGTTTAAAGCTATTACTAGTCAAATTTTAATTTTCAAATAACTTAAAAGTGTTTAGAATAATTTAGTATGTTTTGTAAAATTTTCCTCAGTAGATATTACACTATTATTTTTTTTAATTTATGTATTTATTTGGAGAAAGAGAGAGAGCACAAGTAGAAGAGTGGCAGAAGAAGACTCACAGAATTTGAAGCGGGCTCCAGGCGCTGCACTGTCAGCAGTGGAGTCAAAGGTGGGGCTCGAACCCAAGAGCCATGAGATTACGACCTGAGCAGAAGTCGGTTCCTTAACCAACTGAACCACAGAGCCATCCCAATATTACTTTATTACTTTATTACTTTATTTATTTATTTATTTAGAGCGTGAATGTGAGCACTAGCTGGGGAGGGGTAGAGAGGCGGAGAGAGAGGGAATACCAAGAGGGCTTTTGTGCTGTCAGCGCAGAGCCTGACTCAGAGTTCAATCTCAGGAAGCCTATGATCATGGCCTGAGTCAAAACCAAGAGTCAGATGCTTAACTGACTGAGCCACCCAGGAGCACCTCACATTATTTTTTAATTAGTATGATCTTTAATGGTAGGGTATTATGGCCTAACATTTAATTTAAAAGTGGCAAAATACGTAAACTTTACATAATCTGCACCTTGTACATTTCTAGGTGAAGAGACAGATGTTTCGTCTTAGGTGTTACATGACACTGGCTTATTAGTATGATTTTTAAGCAGGCTATTGTCCCATTTCTATAGTCTCTTTTCCTGTGTTATGCCAATTTAAATAAGAGAAAAGGTCCAGGAGTACTCATATTCAACTGATGTCACTGAAGAAGCAATGTGTTTTGTAATCGTGTTTATCCTGGTGCAAAAAGGAGACTTGGAAAGGAAAATGGTAGTCAGAGTGCAACATGGAATGCTTGCTACTCCCACCTTCCTTCCCTCTCTCATGTCCATGATTAATTTGTCCTTTCTTTATAATAAAACTAGCTTCTTCCCTTGCTTCATTATATATGTCTGCCCCATATTCTTCTACTTTTCTCACCAATTACTGTTTTATTTATTTTACGTATCTCTGTAAGCAGCTTATTTTTTTTCGGAATTAAGTTTAAAGAAGAATTCATATATAGGAGTCAAAGAAACAGCTAACCTCGGTTATATCTTTTCTTAGCATAAGTGGCTTCAAATTTTCAGGACAGAGATATAATGCTAGGCTGTCACGGTTGGAAATTAAAATGTTTATTACATTATTTAAACTAAACAAATACTGTGTTATAATCAGTACCCACAGGGGCATTTTGGCCGCTCAGTTGGCTAAGCATCTGACTCTTGACTTCGGCTTAGATCTCACAAGCCCCGCACTGGACTTGCACAGTTGATTGAATCCTGCTTAAGGACTCTCTTTCCCCTCTTTCTCTGCTCCCTTCTGTTTGCTCTCGCTCTCTCTCTCTCTCTAAAGAAGTAAGCATAAAAAAACAAAATCAATACTTACAACTATAATTAAATGAAATATATGTGAATATAGATCTGTGTGTGTGTGTGTGTGTGTGTGTGTGTGTATGCAGTAATAGGATATACTAAGAAGTTGGGAGAAGTGGACTCAGGGGAGAGCTGAGATAGCACAATCACTGAATACAAGTTTTGTGTGAGCAGGCCTGGAAAAGAGTGGTTGAGAGCAAGAGAATTTCAATGAGATAAGAAGCTTTTGAAAGATATGGGTAAAGAGAATCTATTTTAACTTTTGCTGTGCATTTTTTAAAGTATAATTTTTCCATCTGCCACATTTTCAAGAGATGATCTTGTCTAAAGCTTTTGAGTATGAATTTGTATTTCTTTAGGAGACAATATTTTGTTAAAATAAAGCTTCGTATGGGAGAAGAAAGGCCAAATATATATACTGTTTTAAAAAATTGTTATCTGGGAAGAATGCTAATTTGTAATCTACTCAGGGGATTTATAAGATGCTCAATTTGGTACAAATGTATGAGAAAACAAGGTAAGATGTGTGATGAAATATATTTGTCTTAGAATGGTGCAGAGCATGAGATAAAGGTTTGGTTACAGTGATATATTTATTAAGAAAGTATTCCCAGGAGAAATCCAGAAAAGAGAATAGAAGTTAAACAGGGAAGGAAAAAGAGCCCAGGAATGGGTCCAATTTCAAGGAAGTTATGGAATGTAAATTACACTGGAGTGGAATTCTCATCCTGAGTCAAGGTCGCTAGATGCTCATTGATGAGACATTAGCTAAGGGGCATCCTAAAGTGATGGTGTTGGGGAGATAACCCCCCCATGTATTTCTGGTTCTAGATTTTCTGGCTTCGTTTGTGGGTGAAGTTGGTCAATAGCTCAAGGCCAATTCTTGGAAGATAGTTGCAGGTATTACCTATGGGAAACAAAAAGCATACAAAAAGAAGCAACAAAAAGAAGGGCTAGCAGAACAGGTAAAAATCCAAGATGGTTTGGACAGAGCAACAGCAATGTCAACTATGGTATTCTATATATTTTTGTATCTGATTAAATACAAAGCTAATCCTTTTAAAATAGTTATTGATGCAATGGATAGTAACTTACAAAAATGAACATTTTCATTCCTACTGTTTTGCAATGAACTGTACAGGGAATGTAATATCTAAACAGAAAAATTTACGTTTTAATAGAAAAGATATGGATATCTAAGAGCTATTGAAAAAGTGTTAGTATAAAAGATTTAAAAAATAATAAGGCATAACTGACTGGTATAGTTTCTGGAATAAACTTGGGCTGCTTATTTTGCTTTATTGTTTACCTTTGTTTTGCTTTATTTTTAGTTCCATTAAATGTTAACATTTTAGCACACTTAATTTCTTTCTCTCTGTGTGTGTGTGTGTGTGTGTGTGTGTGTGTGTGTTTGTATAATTCCGGGGATAAGTTGCCCACATCACGCTTCATTCTTTAAAAAAAAATTAACATTTATTTATTTTTGAGAGAGAGAGAGGGAGAGGCAGAAAGAGAGGGAGACACAGAATCTGAAACAGACTTCAGGCTCTGAGCTATCAGCACAGAGCCCGATTCCCAGGGCTCGAACTCACCAAGTGTGAAATCATAACCTGAGCCAAAGTTGGACACTTAACCTAATGAGCTACCCAGGCGCCCCAACAATACTTTAGTCTTAAGTACTTCAGCTTTTATATCCTTAGAACAAAGTCATTCTCCTATAAAGATCATAGCACAATTATATTATTCGGAAAATTTAATATTGAAACAATGCTATTATTTTACAGAGTCAATATTCAAATTTTCCCTATTATTCCTATTAAAGTCGTTGGTTATCTCTAGGGAAATACCTATACCAAACCTGCGCCTATATCCATATCTATCTATCTATCTATCTATCTATCATCTAACTATATTTTAGTTATAGTAAGCTATCCCTGTTATAATAGATGATCTATTACAGCTAGTTTTAATTAAACTAAACCAATTAATTATTGCATTAATGAAGACTCATTACATTTCATTGTCCAAACATATTTTAAATTTTGTATAAATTTCTCACGATAATTTACTTTTTACTTAATATTTTATTTTCAGAACAGCTTAGTGTTTTCTCTGACTACTGATGAATTGGAATCAATCATTTTTGATTATTTTTTCTGAAATTAATTTCTAGTTGAATAAGAATTTTAAAAATAGTATTGTTTCTTTAAAAGTATGGGTTTCCAGAAAAGCATGCCATAATCCTTCATTATGTATTACTAAGCTATTTCCATGTGCCAGGTATTATTTTAAGATATTTAATTATATTAATTTATTTAATTTTCAGAAAAATCCCACAAGATAAATATTATTATATCATCCATTTGTTCAAATGGCAAAACTGTCACATTTAATGTAAAACGTACTAATTGCTACTTTCATTCTCAATCTTTCAGTCTTTCACAAACTATGATTTAGGTATTTTGCCTAGGATATTCATTTCATGTAGCACTATTTTATTTTTCCCTGAGAACTTGTGTGTATCAAAGGTCCACAGCTGCATTAATCTTATGGTTGTTAACATATTAAAGTTTATTAAAGATGTGTGTGTCACTAAACTTGAGGAAAGTGTGAAAGTAAGAATGTATTTTAAAATTTTGTATTCTACATTTCAGAATAATAAACGAAATGAAGTCTAACTGTGAGTAGTTGGATAATTTTAATCTGATCACAGACTCATCAGATTGTGAGATTGGTTGGTATAAGGAAGAAGCCAGTGATATAATCCTTAATATTGCCACAGTTAATTATCGAGTACACTTAATTTCTCAATAGTGGACATAATTTTTCAAAATACCATATGACTCCACTTATAAGTAGAGTCGAAAAAAAAAAACAGGCAAGCAAACAAAATGCAGTCTCAGATCTATAAATACAGAGAAAAAAACTGATGGTTTGCAGAGGGAAGGGGGTGAGGGATGGGTAAATGGGTGAAGGAGAGAAGGAGAGACCGCCTTTCACGTATGGAATAAGTCGTGGGAATAAAAGTCACAGCATAGGTGAGCCTGGGTGGCTCAGTTAAGCGTTCAGCTCTTGGTTTCAGCTCAGGTCATGATCTCACAGATCGTGGCTTCGAGCCCCTTATTGGGCTTCATGCTAACAGTGCAGGGCCTGCTGGGAATTCTCTCTCTCTCCCTCTCTCTCTGCTCCTCCCCCACTCATGAGCATGCTCTCTTTCTCTCTCTCTCTCTCTCTCTCTCAAAATAAATAAACTTAAAAAAACTTTAATTTTTTTTTAAAAAGTCACAGCATAAGGAATATAGCTAATGACGTTGTGATGTAGTGTTGTATGGTGACAGATGGGAGCTACACTTGTGAGCACAGCACGACATACAGAGTTGTCACTATGCTGTATACCTGAAACTAATGTAACATTGGGTGTCAACTATACTCAAATAAAAAATTAAAACTACACCTGTGATGAAGCTATGTCATAACATGTTTGAAGACATTTTGTTTTGCTTCTTTCAGTTGGGGCTATCTATGTCCACCATCCCTGCTTCCTCTTGATGTGGATTTTCAAGAGTTGACTTAAATAAATATGAGGTGGCTGCATTAGTATACGAATTATATAGTGTATTAGTGTGATAAGGTTATAATGTCCCTGGAAGTCCTCAGGTCTCGGCCCTAGTTTTGTTTTCATCTAAAACTCTTTTTCTAGTCTCCCATCCTTAGAGGGAGCGGATAACTTCCGCATTTACGTAGCCAGTGCCGACTGCTTCATTATGCTTCTGATCTAAATATCAAACTGCCAATTAACTTTTCAAAAGCACCTCAAACTCAGTGGATCCAAACTGAAGTCAAGATTCAGTGTACTCTGTTTTCGTGAATGATATTTCATCTCCAGTTGTGTAAGCCTTAACCCTTGGTGTGGTATGAAAAATCCTGCTGCTTTCCATTCCATATTCAATTTGGTACCAAGTCTCATCAATATTAATTTCTAAATGTCTCTCCATCAGTCTGCCTCTCTCCATATCTGTTGCTACTGACCTCGTACAAGTAAGCATCATGTTTTCCCTGACCTTTTGTAATAGCTCACTACATGTCAGTCACCTAAACTCTCCTCATATATTAACTTACTTAACCTTTATCCGATGAGGTCTGTACTCTGATTATCCTGATTCCATCCATGAGGCAATCTCTTAACATCACGCAGCCAGTAAGTGGAAGGGCTGGAATCTGAGCCAGCTCTCTCAGGTTCCCGAGTACGCCCTCGCACACACCATTATAGAACCTGATCTAGGAAAACAAATATTTTATTGTCCTTGAACTCATAAACAATGGATCACTAAAATTTTAATTGAAGTCATCTTGAGTCTCCAATTCGACTTAGGAAGATGGCAAATAAATCTTTTTCATCCTGGAGCTCCTTAAACTATGACTCTGAACAAGATGGGGAATAGAACACGAAATCTTAGCTCACTAAAATTCTTCCTCTAGGGAATTAAGATAATGTGATCCAGATCTTTTTTCTTCTAAAACCTGACATTTGGCTTCACACAGGGAAAGGGTCTGGAGAAACTTGAGGAATAAAGATTTAACACGTCCTCAGACTGTGCCTGTCCTGTATCAGCTCCCTCAAGTAAGCCTTGGGCAAGAGCTGCACCACGGTCTATTTACAGTGGAATCCTTTGACAAGTGCCTGGAGTACAGCTCTTCTCTCCCGGTTGATTATGGAAGGATCCATGTGATTTAAATTCCAGATACACAGGAGGCAGACTTGACATCCTGTTTTGAAAGCTGAGGAGACTGACCTGCATTACCTTTCAAAGTGCCTTTCAGATTTACACAGAGACAGACTCCACGACGTGCTGCAGATTTATTTAATTGGACTCTCTATTTTAAAATGACTTTATTTTCTGAGGCTATGTTCTGTATTAGGATGTGATGGAGGAGTTCAAAATCAAAATCTCTGTAACTGGGTTGACACAATACCCAGAGTCACAAAGCCTTGAAATCCATCAAATTTCCTGGAAGAAATATCTTATTTTCTCTCCAGAATCAGAGATAATCTTTTGAAAAAAAGAATCAACAATTTATACCCTTTTTCCTGATATCATGGCTTCGTCTTATTACTGGACGATATTGAGGCAGTTGACCCTAATGCCTAACATCTTTGAAAGCTTCTAATTGGAAGATCCATCTTTGAACAACTGTTTCAAATATTGGCTGTTGCGTTTCCCTCAGCTCCGATGTCCGCTGAATCATGGAGCGGTACTGAGTAGTTTTCCTTACTGTCGGTTGTGATGACTTCCCAGTAGCAGCTCCTGGTGTCTCATATTCCCTAGCACTTCCTAGGTTACTAAGCACTAAGGCACTCTCTAGTTTACAGTCTCTTTATAACTCATAGGACATGGAAACCCTTGGCTAGCTCCCCAGTGGTGTTCATACAAAAGCCTGTGCAAAGCAAAATGGACAGCCTGATTCAATCTCCTTAGAGCCTGCTCGTTATTGTTTACTACAGATACCCTGACTTCCAGCTCACAATGAAGTTTCATCCTCACTGATGTTACCACATACATCTACAAAGCCACAACTTAGTAGATAGGAATAGCTTATAGGTAAGTCTAAGGTAATCTTCAACTCTTATTTTTAAGCTTCGGCTTTCCCATTGCTCAGGGTCCCAAACCAGATAAAGGTGTTAATCCATGATCTATGATACGTATGAGTAGAGATGATTACAGGAAACTCTAATGTTCCCTCACCTCATTTCTACTTTTGCCCCAGGTGGTTATGATGGCTCGATATAAGATTTTTCAATAATGTTTCCAGATTTGGAAAGAAGCACGCTTGAGGTTTGTACTAATTCCTGTTCTCTTTATTGGTAGAAATGTTAGTTTTGTAGATATCAGTGAAAAGCATATATGTAAAATTAGGACTGCCTGTTTATATAGGAGCAGAGCTGGCTTTTTATATATAAAAAAGGGTTAGCTTCAGAGAGTAGAAGGGAGAAGCCCTACAAACTGCAAGGCTACTCCCCATCCTGGAAATAAGATACATCCTCCCCTGGGTGGGGAGATCCGCAGAAGAGAACTATTCAGTATCAGCATAGGGCACAGAGCACTATCCCACCAGTGATCATCAACCAGTTCAGTTCTCTGTGTCTTCTCTGAATGAATATAACATTACACTCACTCCTAAAAATTTGGAGCCAGAGATGACTTACAGTTCCCTGGCAATTGGGAGATTGAGTCATAGAATTGAAAATGCTGGCATGCTCTTTAAGAATAATTAGAGATTCTGGACAGAGCTTCTCAAGTTAAGTATGAGCAATAATGAGAAATGATCTGGCAAAATACCATAGTACCAAAATAGCATGCTACGGAACAAATGAAATCTCAAAGAGGAGAATAGGCCCAGCTGAACATTAAATTCTTGAAATAGAAGAAAGTATTGAGATAATCACAGTAAAGGCAGAGGAGAAATTAAAAAAAAAAAAGATTACAGTAGAAAAAGACTACAATGGGGAAGACAGGCCAGATAATCTGGCATAAAATAATTGCTGCCTCAGAAATAGATAATCCATATAAGAGAGAAAATAATAAGCGATACAGCATAGGAAAATTTTCCTGAAACGAAGAAGTGACTGAATTTGCAAATGAAATGGGCACACACTGAATCTTATCTCAGTAAAGTTAGAGAATATCATAAGAATGAAAATATAAACATTCAGGCATTCAATCTGAATAAAGCAAGAAACTTGAAAAAAAATAATTTGGCCTCAGACATCTTCATAATAACCATCAAAGCCAAATAAGAGTAAAAATGTGTCTGTATGGGTAATCTAGATAAAGATCCATCTGAGCAGGAACTAGATCTCCCTTATTCACTGATAGCAGTGAATCCACAGATCCTGTAGAGGTTTATGGTACAATATTATGTGCTCAGTAAATACTTGTGGAATAAATGGATATATGTTCCTGAGAAAAGGTGGGTAGTTATTGAATATTATAATCAGTCAAGTTACCACTCAAATATAAAGGCACATTCTGAAATATGAGACAACTCAGGGAATGCATCTCTTAGTAAATATTCTTGAAGAAAATCCAGTTGAGTAATAGATGAATCAAATTAAGAAGCCCAGGAATGAAGAATATATGCTACTGTATCATTTTTATAAAACAAACACATCCCTTATTCTGAAAGAAGAGCTGGAGGGAAGGGTTGAGAAGAGAAAGCACTCACCTGTGTTTCACCCACCTGAAGTGTTTTCACTTCAGTGGGAAGTGAAATAAGTTAGAATACAGAAGCAAGAGTGAAGGGTTTCTGGAATGAGAGATGAGAAAAGTGTCAATATTTGACAAAACTGTCATGGAGGACGGGGGGATTTTAAGAAGGATGGTGGGAGATCTGAAAGTACAAATCAGCATCATTTATTTTTGTTGCTATTGTTGAATTGTCTTTGTTGGATGCAGTAGCTTTCTGAAATTAGCCACACTGTGTCTTAAATGTACCTATGTATATGTTTGTGTAAAGTCAGCATGTTAGACTTTTGAAGCCAGGGGTTGTTATTGCTTCAAAGCTGTACTCAGAGCATGTACAACAATAGTTAGCATCTACTGTGGGCAAAGTAGGTAGGTATTCACTACCTATGTGTTGAATGGATGATATTTTATTTATTTATTTTTATTTTTTTAATGTTTATTTATTTTGAGAGAGAGAGAGGAGAGAGAGAGAGAGAGAGAGAGAGAGAGGGAGAGAGAGAGATAGCTGGGGAGGGGCAGAGAGAGAGAGGGAGAGAGAGAATCCCAAGCAGGCTCCATGCTATTAGCACAGAGCCTGAGATGGTGCTCAATCTCACCAACTGTGAGACCATGACCTGAGACAATATCAAGAGTCAGACACTCAACCAACTGAGCCACCCAGGTACCCCTAACAATTCCTCTTTCTAAGTGACTTGCCCAAGATCCCATAGCTCTCAATTTAAAATGATTCCTACTCTGCTATATTAGCTCTTTGCTTTACTGGATTTTTGAATAATAAGGTACTGCAGCATATAATATTTCAATCATTTCAAAATACACCCAAACAACATCATTATATTTGAATATTTATGTCAATATTAATGCATAATGGGACTTTAATTCTTTAACATTAGCTTCTCACTTTCTTCCTTAATGTTTCAGTATGCATATCATAATTACATATCTACAGAATAAAAAAAAATCATGGCTCATCTGAAATCTGAGCATTCTGCCAAATTTCAGGACCTATTATCAAGGCCTTTTTACACAATTAATTTCCTGAAACCTGCCCAAATTCTGTTTCTACACTTCCTTTACCACCCACCTAAGATCCATAGCAGGTAGGAGAGGAAAGAAAAGAATATAGATGCTCTGCTTACACCATTCTTCCTGCTATTAATGCTGTAGCAAGAACATTTTTTTATCATTGGATCATTTTCCAGAATGTACGCTTCTTGGCCCATTCCATATGCAAAGAGAAACAGTAGACCAAAATGCCTACAAGGAAAAATACGATTTTGCAAGGGTAAGACCAATGTATTATTTTGATCTTGGAAGAGTCTAAAGAAATTTGATTCTACCTTTTCTCTTGTTGGATCTGTAGTTTATAAGATCTCCCATGTGAACAAAGGAAGTCTAATCTAATGTAATGATTGGTTGTTGTTACAATTGTTACCTACAAAATTAAACTTGAATAGATTTCAACATATTTCTATCTTTTATAAGAGAGTGAGTGCCTTAAACTTTAAGTAACAAAGTTCAACTTCACATTTATCTATTTTAGTTGGGGTGAGTGACTTAATTCTTATGGATTTTTATGCTGGATAAAACTAATGTAGACTGTGTGTGTATGTGTGTGTGTCTGTCTGTGTGTGTTGCCTTCAGATTCTCCTTCAAAATTTATTTTTTTAACAAAAGCTTAAAACTTAGAGCTCACTTTTTCTACTCATATTGAACATGCCACACTTTTCCCCGGTTACCCTGACTATAAGCAGCTGTTGATATTAAATGCCATAAGAATAAATGAAGATCATGGCTTATGAGTAAAATAAAATGAGTTTTTTGACCAAAGCAAAACCTTAATGACTACCATAAGGATTAATTTTAATTTTTTTTAACATTTATTTATTTTTGAGACAGAGAGAGACAGAGCATGAACGGGGGAGGGGCAGAGAGAGAGGGAGACACAGAATCGGAAGCAGGCTCCAGGCTCCGAGCCATCAGCCCAGAGCCTGACGCGGGGCTCGAACTCACGAACAGCGAGATCGTGACCTGAGCTGAAGTCGGACGCTTAACCAACTGAGCCACCCAGGTGCTCCAAGGGTTAATTTTAAAAGTGTAACACTTCATTATCATTACGTTCCACCTCCTTTGGTAGGATTTTAAATAAATATAGAATCGATTTAATTGGCTAGAAATATATTAGAGAGCTAACATAATTAAAAGCATATTATATAGTATAGATGCACTCCGTGTCAATCTCAGCTCTTGAATGACTTTATGAACTTAATTATTAGTTTTAAATTCTTAGTGAGGAAAATGTGAACCTTGCATAAAGCTGGATAACTAGGCACAAGTGTTTTAGAGTTTGACAATCTGCAATTTAATCTATTTCCATTACTTAGTTCTCAGTTTTGTTATTTATAAATGGGACTAATGAGTGCACCCTTTTCTTTTTCTTTTCCCCAATATTTAGGAAAAATAAAATGAGATAATTTGAATGAAATTGGAACCAAAGTATTTGGGACATACTAAAACTTCAATGAATAGTAAGTATGAACATTATTAATATTAATAACTAAAACATTTGGGTTAATTTCCATCTTTTTTCTTTTTTAAAAAAATTTTTAACGTTTATTCATTTTTGAGAGAGAGAGACAGGGACAGAGCCTCAGTGGCGGAGGAGCAGAGAGGCAAGGAGACTTACAGAATCCAAAGCAGGCTCCGGGCTCTGAGCCTTCAGCACAGAGCCCAACGCAGGGCTCAAACTCACAAACCGCGAGATCAAGAGCCAAAGTTGACCACTTAACCGATTGAACCACTCAGGCACCCCCAACTTATTTCTGAATATATATAAACCATATTTTTGCCACTGTATAGACAGTAAAGCAAAAAAATTTTGGTACAAACTTTTTTGTTGTCTCAAAATTTTCATGTAGTTGAGTTGTGTCCTTGCTTGTTCTCATCCTTTAAGAATAATTTGCAACTCTTAAAACTGGATAAGTGGTAAATTTTACTGTCTTCCCCAGATATATCTTCCCCAGATAAACTGACCATTAGTCTTAGTTACTATTAATCTTTTAAAAAATTAAAACCATTTGCTAAAATTATAGTGGAGTCTGGCATTAGTTTATTTAGAGACTTTGTCTTTTAATTATATGACCACCAATGAGTGAATTCTAATAAATTTAGCTCTGTTCTTACCCAATCTATTTGGATGTGTTCTTACAAATTTCATCTCCCAAAATGATTCCTCCATAATGAGCACAGATATTTTAAAAAATCCTTCAAAGACATAATATGTCAAACAAATAGAATACCATTGTGTAAATATGACACATTATTTGGCTAGCTGCACAGAAGCAATGATGTATTAACAGACAAAAATATCAGATTTGTTGACATTTTGGTCACAGTAGTAGCTTTGTTTCAATCTCTATAGAAAAACACCAACATACAGAAATATGCTGGCATTCAAACCAAAGCAACGGATATTTATTAGGAAACTAATATCTGCAAGGTCTTCTGCAGCATAATATGGAGGACTGAGTGAAGTAGAAGACACAACAATTCTGTCCAATGAGCTTATGGAAGGGGTTGAAAATATTAAAATGAAAAGATGAGGCAGCAAACTGCTTGTTCCAACAAAAGAGGAGGAAACAACAGGGAATGTGGTATTACTGTCCGTATCTGGGATGTGGGTAATAAGCGAGATACAAATACAGAGAAAGGAACAGTCTTTTTCAGACATGGGTGGTCATGGGTTTGAGCAAGTTTTTAAATCACAAAAAGGAATTGAATAGGTTCCTGAGGAGAAGAGAGGTATTCCAAAAGGATGAAACATTACGATCCAAAGTGCTGAGGTTACATACTAGGCTATTACTCAAGGGAAGATAATCAAGAAAGACATTAAGGAACGCAGGGAAATCGTGTGGGCTTGAAGGATTCTTTGAGACAGCAGATGGCAGGCAGGGCCAGCCTGGTATTTATTTCTTTCTCACTCTGCCTGAGAATATTAAATTGGCACAGACCTACCCATAGGTTTAAATAAGTGCATTTTAAAATTAATATTGTTCAGGGTTCAAATTTTAGAAGGCTATTTTGTGGTTGCTTCTTTGCAAAGCATAGCACATTTGATATATATTGTTTGCTACTGTATTAATGTGTGGGACAACTGAATACTTCAAAGTAAAATATTCAAAATGGTATTATTCCCATCTGTTAGTTGGCTCATAAATCTACATGAAAAGTCATTACAAATCCAATTCAGCATTATATTACACATGCTTTTAAAATGAGTTTGGTATATATTTCTTCCCAGGGGTAAGAGACCTGGTGTTCATCCAGAGTGAGACTCGTACTCTAATATGAGGTTATGCACACTGGCAGATTTCAATAGCAAGCAATTTATAGATGTTTCAAATTTTCAAGTATTAAGTCAATGCATTTAGTTTATCTAACTTTTTAGATGTAAAGTTAAGTTTGATGGCCAAATGACCAGAAAAACTACCACTTACCAACAGAAAAGAATCATAAAATTAGAGTAGAGCAGAAATACAGTTTTGCAACATATCCACTTTATTTCATTTCTGGCACAGTTAGTTGGGTTAGGAGTCACTAGTTTTTTTGTTTTTTGTTTGTTTTTAACTATTAGTAATAGTTTGCTAAGACTCAAGAAGGAGCACGAGCATAGTATATAGCCACACCTCAGTGTAATTTCTTCCAAATAAAATAAGCTCTCTAAGAACCATGCCAGGGAATCACATAAGAGTCTCTTCAGTTGGTTCTTTTCTTTTTTCTTTTCTTTTCTTTTCTTTTCTTTTCTTTTCTTTTCTTTTCTTTTCTTTTCTTTTTTCTTCTTTTCTTAAGTTTATTTATTTATTTTGAGAGACAGCACAAGTTGGGGAGGGGCAGAGAGAGAGGGAGAGAGGGAATCCCAAGCAAGCATTGTGCTGCCAGCACAGAGCCCGATGTGCGGCTCAAAACCACAAAACTGTGAGAAATGACCTGAGCCAAAACCAAGAGTCGGATGCTTAACCGACTGAGACACCCAGGTGCCCCTCTTCAGCTGGTTCTATAGCAATTATTTGATTCTTTCTTTTCTCTGTTCCTGCAGAGGAGAAAACTCACACAGTTCATATTGGAGCTGATTGCGTTTGTTGTAGTTTAAGTCCTCTGTGCTCATGACACATATCCATTCCTTACTTCAGAGGAACTAAGCTTAAAAATCCTTATAATATGCTTGGCTTCCTGCAGCTCACTTTAAAAGTGCTTTGGAGGAGTTATTTGCACATTTTCAAGATCCACTGTGGACCTGTCATGGATTAGACCATCTTTCAAAGCACTATAGCCAGCAATTATATAGCAGGACCCTTCGGAAGGATTTCAATATGGGTCGCCTTACGACATATATTTTTCGGGTACTTCTTGATTCATGTGCAGACTAAATTCTCTTAGGTGTGCATATATCTAAAAATGAGAATTCAAGATCTGGACAATAATGCTATATGGTTCACGGACTATTTTAAACAAGTTTGATATTTGAGAATATAGGTAATAAGAGCCAAAAAAGCTGGGCAGATGGAGAGAAAAGTGTCTTGCTAAGCATTCCTGTCATTTTGGCTGAAGAAGTCTTCTTATTTCATGAGCAGAAATAAGAAACAGAAGGAGCATGAGCAATTCAAGCTCCGAGTTAGGTTGATGGGATGGGTAGGGGACACTGTAGCAATTCAGAAAACAGCCAATGTTTCCATCCTGGCCTCATGACTTTTTTATTATTTGTATTTGTCTTTGTATTTTTGCCTTTCTGTAACTGAACCACACCACACCAAACCAAACGAATGGACCCGCAAATAATCAAATGTATATTTTTGTTTATTTAGGGATTTTTGGTTAGGACTGGCAGTGACAAGCACCACAAGTCTCACCTTGCCTACACTGAAGATACATCTCACTAAAGTCTTATTGTTGGAAGTTGTGTTCGAGGACCAACTCTCCTCCTAGGAAATAGAGATTTGTTACTAAGTTATTGGGGATCCTGGACTCTCAGTAGTGAAATCAAGTGCTTACACTATGGAAAAAGAAGTTAACATCATTTAGATTGAAACAACACTACATTTTCCCTCATCAAAATAGATAAAGGGTCTAACATAATAATTTAAAGATTATCTGATAGATTTGTTTTTTTTTGAAAAGTATTCAAAGTCACAAGAATTAATTTCTAAGGACTGGTGAAATGCTACACTTGACTTGAACAACCAAGTTTGTAGCGCATTGTACTTAATTATAGGTAAAATAAAGATATTTATTCATTGGTATGACTTTGCAGGCTTGAAAACAAATGAAGAAAAAAAAATCACAAAGTTATCCAAGCATTCCCTCAGCAGTATAATAATGAAACATTTATTTATTCTGAAGAACACAGGGAACTGATGCTGGGGGCTTTATGATATTAATAACACCCTAAAACTCAGAAGCTGGTAGAATGAATGACCTTTCCCTGAAGGAACTCTTAATATTTGGTGTTGTATTCCTTTGGACATTTGTAAGAAACAAGAAGAAATAGAAGAAGAATGTGCAAACCATGTGGGAACAAGGAAGCTATTGAACGAAATGTTTCAGACTGTGTTCATCTGTGCCCATCTGTTCTTATTAGAAGAAATGGGACGTTCTCAAGCTCTTTAAAGTTAAATGAGATTGGAAAATGTTACATTATGTGTTAGAATTATTGGTAACTGGAGGCAATATTCAGATTTTCCCCCTATTGCCTCCTTGGGTTTGTTACCTCCTCCCACTTTGTTCTCATGCTATCATAACTCCTGAGGGCTTGAGGCCACTGGATCATCACTGGGAAAAGTGTTGAGATACAAATTGGATTTACAGCTACCCACTGGCTTGCTTGATATGCTAACTATCATTTAGCAATAGAAGGATTCTTTCAACCTATAAAAGCCTGAAGTTATAACATCTGTTCTACACAAAGCTAGCTTTAAGACCTGACATTTATTGAAAAGGAGAACATGGAATTATATTTGCTTGAGAGTTTACTTGGTTATATCCCCTGTACTCGCCAAGATCCTCAATGAAAAATAGAACAATACAAAATAAATTGTGTGCTTATGTTATTATTTAATTTCAGAACTACTTTTGGTCAAGGTGAGTGGTTGGTTGGGCTCCTTAGTCTCATGTTTCTCTGAACCACACAGGAACATAGAACTAATCTGTACTTTTTCATTGAAACATGTGCTTTAACTTACAGGCACACAGTTGGCAAGTTATAGAAACTACATCATCTTCAGTTTTGAATTTATGCCTCATGTCTCATTAAAGTCAAAATTTTCACTAAAAGATATTTTGTTGCTATCTTCCCTCTGGAGCCCATGTTTCTTCTGTGCTTTAACCCAGATCATCCCCTTTTCACCCAGCAGTCACCCCCTACCTAGGAGTTCTCACTGATTTTTACTCCTTCCTCATGGTCCACGTTTAATCACAACACCACATAGTGGTTATTTGAGTGCTTGGATGGATTTTGAATCATTCCCTTGTTTTTCATCCTTTGTAAACCAGTCCTGATCTGGACTCTCACTGCTCACTGGCATCCGTTTGGATTAATGCAACAGTTTTCTCAATAGTCTCCCAGCATTGAGACTATGCTTTTAGATTCTATGCTCTTTGGAGACACTGAAGGGGTCAATTGAAAACAAAAATCTGACCATGCAACTCCATCTTCAATTCTTTTGCTTGGTCCCCCTTTTCTGAAGGGTAAATATCAAGCTCCTGAGTATGAGGTATATGATCCTGCATGAGTACCTTTATCTACAGCGTTAGATTTTCTCAAATTCTTATAAGTCTTTCTGCCGGGAACCTCTCTTTTTATCATGTGCTGTTATCTATGTGTTAGCATGATGATGAGATCTTCTGCTCCAGACCAGACTAAAGGTGCAACCTTCACTAGTTTCTAAAAAATGACTGTTCAAGTAACATGTAGTGGTACGTTAGGGCATGTATTTTTTCTTAATGTTTATTTATTTTGAGAGAGAGAGAGCACGCGTGGGAAGGGGCATAGAGAGAGGAAGAGAGAGAATCTCAAACAGGGATTCTATCTCACAACCATGAGATCATGACCTGAGCTGAATGCTTAACCACCCAGGTGCCCCAGATAGGCCAGGTATTTTGTGGCAAACATCTCGTAACACTCATTGCCTTTTGCACAAAATTTTACTTCTGTCACCATCATTTCTTCTCATTTGTTGAAGGCTACACTATCTACCATGAGGGATATATCTATATATATTAATGTCTCTTTAATTTTTTTAATGTTTTTATTTTTATTTTTATTTTTTTGAGACAGAGAGAGACAGAGCATGAGCAGGGGAGGGGCAGAGAGAGAGAGGGAGACACAGAATTTGAAGTAGGCTCCAGGCTCTGAGCTGTCAGCACAGAGCCCGATGCGGGGCTTGAACTCACGAAACCACGAGATCACGACCTGAGCTGAAATGAAGAGTTGGATGCTTAACCAACTGAGCCACCCAGGCGCCCCAAAATTTTTAATGTTTTCTTTATTTTTGAGAGAGAGAGCATGAGTGGGGGAAGGACGGAGAGAGAGGGGACAGAAGATCTGAAGCGGGCTGTGTATGCACTGACAGCAGCAAGCTTGATGCCGGGCTTGCACTCATGAACCATGAGATCATGACCTGAGCTGAAGTCAGATACTCAAAATGACTGAGCCACCCAGGCACCCCAGATCCATCTTTAAAACCATAATGAGGATATTCTCTTTCTATAGTATACACATAACATTTTTTTAACGTGAAGAAATATAGATAATATACATACATAGGAGAATTGTTTGGACATGAAAGCTTTTACCCAAAAGAGCATAGGGAGATTTGTCTTGCCCCATCTCTTCCCCAAGAGACCTCAGGTGGCTTCCTTAATTGTAGGCTACATTTTACTACCCTGTCCACCTGCCACTACTGAAATGGAATAGTCAAATGTGATAGATTTGTTTTGACAAAGAGACCATGTAACTTGATAGAAGGAGCCAGGATTGAATTAGGAATTAAAGTACTTGATTCCTAATCAAGTAACTGATTCCATTATTGAGATACTATGTGTTTTGTGAAAAGGACATGACTCTTCTGGATCTCAGTTCTTTTACCTGTAAGAGTAACATGGAATTGAATGGCTTCTATATTCTTTTCTGATTGTAGTAGATCTGAATTCCAGGAATATGTCTCCTTTTGTCTGTAGTTCTTATAGGAGATATTTCCATAGGGTGGTTTTAATAATTCTGGTAGCATTTCCAGTTTCGTATAGCCCCAGATTATTTACTAAACTTCTATCATTAGCCCATTTATTTTAGGTAAACAGGTTATTTATTTAAAATGCACATGGCCTTTGAATTTCCTGATAGGAAATTGTAGGGCACTAAGCAAGGAAGAGATACCACAGAAGGGCACCCCAGAGATGTTTGGGGGTCCAGAGGAAGATGTCCAGGGTTCCTTATATTCTGCATTTCTCTCTCCCATGACATGGTCATGCCATGTGCTCTGCTTGTCCGATAGTTTCTCTAAACCTTCCCATTGTCCCCATCTGGTTGGGAGGGGATGAGAAGGGAACTTGAATGTCCTCTCTAATCACAACTCTTTCAGGAGAAATCCTTAAGTTTGACTAAGCAAATAATCATCACAAAACTCAGTATTAGATTCTGCACTAGTTCTCGGGATACAAAGACCCAGGATTGTTTGACCTCATTTTGAGGGGTGCATATTTTAACAGATGTAATTCAGGAACATTTATATGCATTTTATTATTTTTAACAGGGATTCCTCATTATTTTTTTAAAAATGTGAATGTCTTTAGTCAGCCTAGGTCTACTTTGGTATTATTCTTCTTATGCCTAAAGGCTGCAGCACTGTATTTCATGTGGCCCTTTTTGCTTACTTATATCACTCTGATGACCACTGAAGTAAACAGAATTTGTGACCCTGGTGGGGCATAATGTAAACAAATAATGTCATGTGCTTGTTTTTTCACTACCGTAGCGCGATGGTGTGATCAGGTAGAAAATGATAGGGACCAAGTCTCAAAGGCCTTCCTACTCTCTCTCAGGACCATACATCAGCCCACCCAGTTTATTCTTATGAGAACTTGATGCTTACAAGGAAAACATGGGTTTTCAAAACTTCAGTTTGTAATGTTAGCGAAAGGAGAACTTGATTTCACGGGAAGCTTATATTTTACATTACATTCTAGTGTGCCTTCATCCCATTAATTTTTGGATTCAGTCTTTTATATTTAAGTTTTTAATCCTCTCGTCGGGAATCTTTTGGCATCAGGCAATGTGATGGCCACTGAGTTAAATAAAGCAGGAACTGTAAATGCTATGTCCTGGGCAAATGCCTCCAAAAAGATGGTTTAAAAATAGAAAATGCTTACAGAATTAAATTACTATGGTAATCTGAAGGCTGCTGGATTTCTGTTTTGTTTACAACTGTGTAACCCCAATTCTTTTGACACTTGACTTAAAAAACATAGCTCCCGGTCATGATTCTGTATTCCAAGTTCCAGCCTGGCACATAGTTTATAGCTAATGTGATTTAGTCTGGAGAAATGTGTTTCATAGCAGAAGTGATGATAACACAGGCATGGTCACAGTGAAGTACACAGTGAATTCACTGTCCTATTATATTTGTCATTTGTGGTCTCTGATAGGATGTCTGTTTCAGGTTGTGCAAAGCAGGGAGCATACCTGCACAATACCTTGTGGCCCATTTGCTGGAGGAAGAGTTGCTATGTTGGCATCCACTGTGGGAGCCTGATAATAGTTTCCCCTTCAGAACCTTCTCCTCTACTAGTCATTCTTGCTTTCAAAAGACCAGAAGTACTCATTTGAAAAGGCACCATCATTTCTTGCCCTACAGAAAGATTTTTCTGAAGGATAAAGGCATTGGAAAGCATATAGAGAAAGTTGGCAGTTTTGTACGTGTTGTGTTTGGAGGTCACTCAAGCCAATCAAAATTAGGCCTGAGGAAACTCTTTCCAACCCCCCTCAGCAAGGAGCATAAAACCAGGGCAGCAAACAGGTAGCCTTTGCCTTGAAGTGAGTTTAAAAAAATCTGCTCGATCCTCCCCTTTGTACCTGGATTTCCTGGACTCTGAGTCAGATTTATTGATTTAAAAATTATTGCATTTTTTTTTTCTCTTTGCCAATTTTCCAAATTTGGACATGGGCCCCCAAATACATATTTGCATTTTTAATGAATGCTTTTGAAGTGTAACTGTGGACAGCCCTCTCCTGCTTATTCAAAACTACTATACACAGGGCATTATTTTTGTTCATTAGACTTTCAGGCCTGCTTTTCTGAATTAGCCCTTTTTTGGGCTACTTATACTCGGAAGTCCCCAATCATAGGCAACGTCTCACGAATTCGGAGCCTCAGTTAAAAAAAATATACATATTGGTGGGAAGATTAGAAAATAACCCAGAAGCTATGCTGACATAATGCCGTTTCACCATCTTCACTTTTACACAGGAAGTATGATGCTTTTAAACGTGTCTGTCTTTTCAGCTTTGAAAGAAATTTGGGTTATGTAAATAAAAGACCCAAATGGTGTGCTGTGTGATTGATTTAACTGATGATCTTTCACAGGGAGGGTCACTTACCAAACATGTCACAGTTATAATTAAGAGCAGAAAGTCGGAGGGAACATATTTGTAACACATAGGAGGAAAAGATATTATGCAAATACATTATAAGTTCCTCTAAATCAATAAAAAAAATGTAAAAGTCATTAATGAAACAAGTAACAGCGCAGTAGAAAGACCGCAAAAGAGAAAGAAAATTAAAAGCCTGTCATGAGCTAACACTTTTCACACATCATATTAGTAACTTTCAGGTTGTAACTTTCAGTACTCTTACTCATAACCATAGCTCTTTCCTTAGCGCTTGAAAGAATTCTGTTCCTCAACGCCTTTGGAATTACACGGGCCAAGTGATGAGTCCTGATGGGTGGCAAGAAGGCAAATGTGTTATTATTGGATCTCGACATGAACATGGTCTCTCTTCTCCTTCTATGACAACCTTCAAGAATATTTGTTCCAGATGGCTTAGTGACAAGGTTAGAAGAGAAAATTTTGGTGATAGACAAAATTGTGTTTGTGTTAGACCACTGTGATTTAGGAGTTATGTATGTATTTAATTTTTGCTTGGCACCAAAACACTATTTTGACTGCCACAAAAATTAGATGGTGACATCCAATGGTGCTAGCTGTGTGGAGAAGGGGGCACCGATTGCTAAGGAGAGTGTCAATCGCTCCACTTTTTTCTGGGAGACATTTAGCAGTTTGTATCCAAACAAAATTTGCATGCCAATTAACCAACAATTTCCTTTCTATGGTTCTATCAAACAAGGATACTTTGACGGAGGTGAAGAAAGATGCCTCTTGCAGAAAAAAAATTTAATGTTTATGTTATTTATTTTGAGAGGGGGGAGAGAGAGCAAGCACTAAGCAGGGGAGGTGGGGGGGGGGGGAAGAGAGAGAATCCCAAGCAGGCTCCGCACTGTCAGTGCAGAGCCCAATGCCTACGGGGGTGTCTCAATCTTACCAACTATGAGATCATGACCTGAGACGAAATCAAAAGTTGGTTGCTAACTGACCTAGCCACACGAGCGCCCCAGCCGCTTGCATAAAATTTTTAAACAAACTATTGAAAAGAACTAAACATCGACGAGTAGGCAAAATAGTTTATCCAGAAAAAGATATGCAGCCGTCTAAACAAAGTACACTTACATTTACTACCACAACAAAACACTCTCGGTATATCAGAGTGAACAAGCGAGCTATAAAACAATAGCAAGCTTTTAGAGTCTTTCATATCATACCCAGTTACACATAGAAGGGAATGTAATTTTAAAAGTTAAAAAAAAATTTTTAATGTTTATTTATTTTGGAGAGAGACAGAGCGTGAGTGGGGGAGGGGCAGAGAGAGAGAGAGAGAGAGAGAGAGAAGGAGACACAGAATCTGAAGCAGGCTCCAGGCTCTGAGCTGTCAGCACAGAGCCCGATGTGGGGTTCCAACGTGGGAACTACGAGATCATGACCTGAGCCGAAGTCGGACACTCAACTGACTGAGCCACCCCGGTGCCCCTAAAAGTTTTTAAAAACTGAGACAAATGGATACATGTGAGAAATAGATTTGAAAGACTTGTCTTTCAGAGAAAGACTTGAATAACTAAGCTTTTGAACAGCTGTTGTTTAATATGAATAGGGCAGGTGAGGGGGCAGACCTTTGGGATTTATATCACACATTGAGTTGTGCAGATTTGTTATGACTATCATATAGTACTGTGTAACCTAAAAACTCATCCATGGTAAAATATTTGTATACTTTTAGGATTTTTAAAAATGGTTTATACCTTAGCTTTTTATTTTTTAAAGTTTATGTATCCATTGAGAGAGAGAGAGAGAGAGAGAGAGCCAGCAGGGGAAGGGAAGAGAGAGAGGGAGAAAGAGAATTCCAAGCAGGAATTCCCACACTGTCAGCACAGAGCCTCACTTGGGGCTTGGACTCATGAACCGTGAGATCGTGACCTGAGCTGAAATCAAGAGTCAGAGGCTTAACTGACTGGGCCACCCACGTGTCCCCATACCTTAGTTTTTAAAATTCATAGTAGAAATGTGACTATAGATTTTGGCTTCATTGCTAACAGATGCAAGGTATTTGGTAGTTGTGACTAGTCTCGCTTCCTGGGAATAAACAAAACTAAATCATTTATGTGTAGAAACCAAAACAAGTAAAAGCAGCTATTAAATGGAACATATTTCTAGCTCAAGATGTTACAGGCATATGTGCTTATATCTTGTCCTCTTCCAAACTCCAGTGAAATGACTCAAAGGATAAAAGAAAAGTTTTAAAAAAATGATGATTCGGTATTAATGTTAAAATAAGACTGGATGCCTTGCATAAGCCAGAAATAATAAGTGACTCTATTAGGGGAAGAATATCCCAAGAAGGGTGGAAGGGTAAAAAATTCTCAAAGGAACACCATTAATGTTCAGTGGGGACAGTATGAGGAGTGGGATATTTCGTAAAACACAAACACTGATATGACCTATATCTCCAAAATGGGTAAATTGCACAGTACATCTCACTCTCACCTAGATCTAAGTAAAGAGGCATGCCACCTGATGCCTAGAGGCTGCTCGGGCTGCTCACCCACCCCCCACCCCCATAGGACAGTCCTGACTGTTACCTAGGGGTCTTCACTGAACTGGGAAGATCCCATGACTTCAGAATCTCCTGACTCCTGGAAAGCAAGCCTTGTTTATAATGAAAATCATCGTAAAGGCTTTATGTCCAATAAATTTTACTAAATGATTGGAATATGTGTGGATTAATGGTAGAAAAACTAAAATTATTTGGTGTGTAAAAGAAATAAGAGATAACTGTATGACACTCTTTAGGTACATTATTATTATTTTTTTCTCCTTTATACAAGGTAGTGTTCCCTGATGGTAAGAGTAACCAGTCATCTAAAGATTAATCTACTTCCACGGGTCTATTTAAAATACTTCTGGAGTTTTTTTCTTAACAAATTGTTGGGGTCTGAAGAAATAGCTTTCCATAATACTCTCTCAGTTTACTCTTAGGTCATTAAAAGTGACTTATTTTATTATTTACTTGAGAATAAAAAAAAGAATATATGGTATATATTTCTATCTCATTAGATTCTTGGAAAATTGTATTTTAGTAGATATTAATAGGTTACTAAGAATTGCAGTCAATTGCTTTAGAATAATTAGTTTATTTCTTTTTTATGAGTCAATCAAAGTATTTAATATACTAATCTGCATTGTGAATATTCAGGTAGCTTACAGGCCATGCTGTTTCCTAGTATTATTCCGTCATGGAACATTACTCCCTAGAATCTCTTGTTATTATCTCTTAGCATTTTGAGCTTCAAAAAATAGCTTAAAAAGTTGCATTAGAATTTTTTAAAAAGTACCAGAATGTGTAAAACATGGTCTTTTACAATATGATTGGGTTTGTTTTTATACCAGTGGCCTTTTTAAAAGAACTTTTCCTCTACTATGAAATGTAGAGTTAGTGCAAATCAAGGAAATTGTATTGCAAATTATTTCTAGTTAACATCCATTGTCATACCACAAGAGATGTATTTCTCGTGATGAGAACTTTTAAGAGCTCCTCTCCCAGCAACTCTCAAATATACAATACGATATTATTAAGTATAAGCATGTTAACTAGACTTATTGTGGTGAACATTTTGCAATATAGATGTATATTGAATCACCTGGAGCTAATATAATGTCATAAGGCAGTTACACCTCAATATCTATCTATCTATTGGCAAGGAATTTGATAAGTGGATTCTAAAACTCACAGAGAAAATGAAGGTCCAAAATTTGCTAAGATAGTCCTCAAGAAGAATACTTGAGGAACTTAGAAAATACCAAGATAGGTGAAAAAACTCTACTGTTGGTATTAGTTACAGAGCTAGACAGGCTAATGCAGCTGAATAGAAAGCAGAAATACAGATGTACTTGTGCATATGACAGTGATGAATTGCACATTACAGGGGATAGAATGAGTATCAGAGGATATTCAGTAAATGGCGGGGGACAATTGATTACTTTATCCCATGCACAAGAATAAGTTTTTGATGGACTCGCAATTTAAATAGGAAAGGCCAACATTTGAAACTTTAATAAAAATTGGGGGAAGGATTTATCACTTTGCAAAAGGGAATGTTTTCTTAAATAAGGCACGAACATTGCAACAATTGTTTAAAAGTCTGATCAATATTACTAAACAGAATTGGAATTTCTGTCCTTCAAAAGAACATCATAAAGTAAATGAAAAGAGAAGCCAAAAACTGGGAGAAGATAGTTGTAACACATATAGCAACAAAAAATGCATATTCAGAACATATAAAGAACTCAAAAGCAGTAAGAAGCCCATCAGAAAAATCAGCAAAAGACATAAACAAGCATTTCACAAAAAGGCAAAGCTCAAATAGCTCACATCCATTTCTAAAAATAAACGCTCAATACCATTAGTCCTTGGGGAAGATAATATTAAGTTATAAGATACCATTTCACATCCATATATCATCAAAAATAAAAATCTTACCATACCAACTACTGGTAAAGAAGTATAGGAGTAGGAAAAAAATACTTCTTGGAAAACTTGTTTGAGGAAAATAATGTATTCAAGATGAATTAATATAGAGTCTCAGTTAGAAATGAAAATATTAATTTTTACTGTTTTAAATTGTTTTAATATTTATTTATTTATGTATTTATGTATGTATGTATTTATTTATTTTCAGAGAGAGAGAGAACACAAGCAGAGGAGGGTTAGAAAAGAGAGAATCCCAAGCAGGCCCTGCACAGGCGCAGAGCTTGTCCCAGGGCTTGAACTCATGAACCGTGAGATCATGACCTGAACCGAAATCAAGAGTCAGATGCTTAACTGACTGAGCCACTCAGGCACCCCAATTTTTACCTTTGTAAACACTCAGAATTGGTGCAGGAAGATTCAGTATATTTTACAAAATGAATGTTGAGGTGGAATGACCATCTCTTCCTGTGTCTGAGATACAGATGGTGACATAGGATACATGGTCTGGGTACATAGACATATATAAAATGGCCCAGCCTCTTTCAACTGGTTGAAGGAAACTTAAAAAAAAAATTAAGTGTTTATTTACTTTTGAGAGACAGAGAGAGAGAGACAGAGAGACAGAGAGAAAGCAGGGGAGGGGCAGAGAGAGGGAAACAGAATTCAAAACAGGCTCCAGGCTCTGAGCTGTTAGCACAGAGCCCAACACAGGGCTGGAACTCACTAACCATGAGATCATGACCTGAGCTGAAGTTGGATGCTTAACCTACTGAGCCACTCAGGCTCCCCTGGAGGAAACTATTTAATGGAGGAAATTTAAAAGTTTCTGAAACAATGATGCTAATCTAATTAGCTAAGCCTGGATGGAATGGGATATATTTGTAGGGGGAGATAAATGGCTGGGGTAAAGAACACACACAGTACAGTAGAAAATGTGACTGTTGCCAGGCAGATGGAATATCAGTTCAAATAAGGCAGTGGGGACAACAGATCTGTCATTACAGTCTAATGCAGTACTTGCTTCTAATATTTAGGTGCTATATGACAATGGAAAACACTTGTACCAGCTCATGCAAGAGAATCTGAGCAGGTACAATTCTGATCTCGGTAGTGGGACAACTCTGAGTAATTTAAAAAGCAATTATTATCACAATGATTTTTTTCCCAGAAAATAGAAAACAGAGTTAGCAAGGACAGGCTGACCTTGATGCTTTACTCAAGAGCAATCTGCCTAAAGCTATTTACAGCATGAATATGTGCTCCTCCTTTTTGGTTTGGCTCATAAGTCTGCCTTGGGAATGAACTATTAAAACATGCATTTAATACACAGGACTCTGTGTTGGTGTGTGGGCGGCAAACAAAGCTGCTGGCACAACCTGGGTCTGCCCTACCAGAGTTTTCCAGCGTGAGGCCATCTCCTGTGAGAGAAATACACAGGAAGATGAGGACAGTAGGAAGAATCACTTTTCTGTTTGTAACTTTTCAGAATCAAATCTAATTTTAAAGTATTATAGCTGATTTTACAGCAAACTCTTCCTTTGACAGAAATAGCATGGCCTTGGGAGTATGGGCTTTTACTCATGCACTTAAAAGGAATCTTCCATCATGGCTCTCAGAAATAAGTGCAGAATATTTTAAATGAACTTTGCAACAGGGGAAGTGCCTTTCAAATAAGATGGAGTAGGTTTTAAACCTTTCAAACATCTTGGATAAGCACCCTCCAGCTCTTTCACATTTCTTCAGTGCCCTTCTCACATGCAGACACTGCATATTTCCCACAGATTTTGACTTGAGTTCTTGGAAGCTTAAGTACGTGGAATGACATAATTTTCCATGGTTGTCTAAAATGTGATGGCATTTTGTTTTTTCTACAGCTTCCATGAAAATGGTTTCTATTTTTTTTTTTCCTTTTCTGAGAAATGAAATGCGTTAAAAGAGGCATTGATTTACTTTGCCCAAAGCTACGGCCATATGGAATCAAATGGGAACAAAGAGATGATCACTGGGACTGGAAAGACAGAAGTCACTGGACCCTTGTTAGAGCAGGTAGGCACTATCCTGGTAGGCCCAGAGTCCTCAGTGGAATGGCCGAAAGGAGATGCGGAGGTCTTCTGCATCAGCAGAAGTGTTGGCTAAATAAAGGTAGGTTCCATAAGAGTAGGTCAATGCATAATCTATCAGGAAATGAAAATAAGTGAATATAAATGCAGATCAATTCATGGATGTGGTGGTGGGAAGATGAGGAAATCTATTTAGAATGATTCTATTTCCCCAGGGAAGATGAGGAAATCTGTTCAGAGTGACTCTATTTTCCCAGTGAAATAAGAAGCAAAGTCATTAGGTGAAAAAGAGAAAGAAGAATGGGTGTTGAGAAGAATGGGTTTGAAAAGAGAGGATAATAATGAAATAATCATCCTGAATTGACTAGGAGTGAATTGATTAAGAGTGAATTGACTAGGAACATTAGAGTACAGTTCCTGGCTAGTGTAACGGTCAAGTAGACATTCAGGTGGTGAAGAATCAGAAAGGCCAGGGTAATGGATTGATGACATTTATGAGGTTGAGAAATTGTTCCAGTGGATTACTAAAGCAAGCTAGCTGGGAAGATAAGAGGTTATCATCAGAGAATGGAAGGCGTGCAGAAATCAGGGTGACAAAACTATGGAATGGCCACTGAGTAGGTTTGAAATTGGTCTTTTACATGGGTATAGAAATCACCCACAATGATAGCATGGGTGTTGGTGAAGAGAAATATCACAATCTAGGACTGTGGTGAGAGAGAGAGAGAGAGAGAGAGAGAGAGAGAGAGCGCCAAGGACATAAACAGTTGACTTTAAAAGTGAGTGATATTATCTGGTGGTTTGGGCTTCAAGAAGTAATGCTTCTTGAAGACAAGGGAAAATGATTTGGCAGATGCAATGAAGTTCACTGAGGGTATCTACTGTCTTGGAAAAGCATCACATGACAACAATTATTAGAATGAGTTTGAAATCAGATTAACTTTTACCATTTAGTAGATGTGGTGTCCTTACGTAAATAAGTTCTGGGAGCTCGCTTTACTCATCAGTAAGTCGGGAATATTTTCTGTCTCATAGGATTGTTTTAAGGGCTAAGTGAGTTAAATTAGGGTAGATGCTTAACACACGGTGATGGTTCAATAAATGTGGATATTACCTACTTGCAGGCTGTCGAATAAGCAGTATGGGAAGACAGAACTGTGCCACATCTTAACAGTAATGCAGGGTAAATAATGCTCCCGGGAAGTAATCTAGTTTCAGATAGAGCAGCAAACTGCTCTGAGGGTAACCTGAAAATGTAGGATATTTTGCTGACAGCCAACTCAGATTTCACAGCTCCAGTGGTAGCCTTAGATATGTAGGAAGATTGGATTTATACTACACAAGGATAAGAATCCTTGTGGTAATGGGTGAAATGGAAGTCTTCCATTAGTGTCTGTAATAAATAGCTTTGTAACATGTGTTGGGATTATTCTAATATTATTTTCAGAAATTCTAGTTATGACCTAATTATAACCTCTTTCTCAATTTGACCTCTCATGTGGTTGGTAGACATTTAGCGAGTCATGACACAGTATCATGAGCATTTTCAACTGGCTTGAAAATTCTAAGTGCATGAGAGAATGGGGAAAACAACATCTCACCTCTGCCAAAATACTGTGCATTTAGTTTGATTCACCTGGAAAAAATTAAGTAAGAGAAGCAAAACATAATTTAGAACTATCAATAAACATGAGCCTAATTTACCTAAACAAATCCAGCTATGTAAGACATAAAACAAGAAGACTATTGAATAACCCCGAATTATGTAGGGATTGGGAGAGTTTTAGACCTACATCCAAATTTGGATTTTTCTGTTCACTTGTAATTTTCCAGCTTTTTGTCAATTTGTCTCGTCATTTGTACATTGCTTTTCTTTCCCCCAAATCATGTACATTCATGCTTCTTCCAGCAAAAGAAGTTATAATACAAAGTAAAACACACAGAATTTTTTAAGGAATTAGTGAAGCAGTGAGATTGTACAATAACTTTTAGAAAAATGCACTAAGGGAGTACTTACTGATTCAAGTGCAAATAATCACAGACAAGTGGAAGATGTAGAAGATTTGCAAATGGAGGGCTATGATAAAGGATAAAGGCAGGTGTCAATACAGCTCAAAAGTTCCCAATCCCCCAAATCTCTGAGGTTTTAGAATTTTACCCTAGATATCTTGTTAGTACATTTGTGAAAAAATTTAGTTTCTAAACTGCAAACTCTTTTTTGTTTTAGGTCCCACTGTTAAAGATTCATATATTGTGCATTTTGAAGGAAGGAAATGAATATAAACAAGCGGAGCCAAAAATGATATGATTTGAAAATCAAAAAGCAATAAAGCATATGATAGCTATTACAGATGTTTGCACAAATTAGAAACCCCGCTGGCTTTCTAGAGCTTTTCTAGGTCAGCACAAATAAAACATCACATTAGGGATGGTCTTCCCCTTGAGGAAATTTTGTCCTAAATTTATCGGTTGACTGATAAGTTATGCTTTACCATAAGAAATTATTAAGTATTTATGAAAGTGTATTTTAGAAGGAATAGTACTGTTTGTGAAGAAAGGGATTATTGATTTATTATATTATCATCAGATTATTGCTAACAAAAATCACAAAAATTTTTATCTTATTTGCTCATTTTTTTCTTCCTTTAAATTTTAATTTTAATGTCAGTCTTCTCCATCTTTATTCCTTTATCTTGCTTTTTTAGTTTTTTACATTTATGCCTCACAATGACAGCTTCACTGTGTGACAAATACATATGAAAATGAAAAATGTCAGTCATGTTCAATTGTAGAGCAAAACCCAAAGACTAGTCTTTCATATGACTTAGGAAAGGAATGAAAAAATGCTCCAAAGGGCTTGAATTTTTCTGACATAAACAATTGCATCCAAAATAACAGGAAGATAGTATAGGGAAGTAAGGAGAATATACACGTATATGAATGCACAGATACAAACACTGATGTTAATTCAGGACAGGCACATACTTTAGTAGATCCATTACTAAAAATAAAAGGAAACATAAAATTATTTAGCAGGAGATAAAATCTGAGCTCTTAGGGATATACTTAAACAGAATTTGATATCTTACTAAATTGACTAAGTGCAAACCCTGTCAAACATCATTTAACCTTTGCATAAACACTGAATGAAGTAAAATTAAACAGATAAACCAAAGGGGATTTGGAGGGCAAAAAAACAAATTAACACTGCTAAAAAAAAGTCTGAGAGAAAGTAGTGAGAGCACAGTGGCATTGGTAGCATAATTTTGGATCTATATGAATGCTTGAGTTAAAATATGCAGAATAACTAGAGGGTAAAACCCAAAGAAAAGACACACAAACAAACAAACAAGACAAAAAAACAGAAAATAGATAAACAAAAAACCCGAAGGCATATGGAGAATATGTACAATAATTTTGGGTAACAAGATATCCCCCAAAACATTAATGGGAGGGGAAAACCACCAATAACCACAAGACCAATATGTTTTTAGCATCTGCTCTGGGGAAAGCACAGGAAAACAATTAGGCATCTGACAGATCATGACAAGTGGGGAATCCCTAAATATCTATTCACTGCAATACGAATGGCCAATGTAGAAAAGCTAATGAAAGCAGGAGGAATTTTGCTCACTCTTCTAGTGGGTAAATGGAAAGGTATATTAGATCTAAAGGGACAAGAGCTATATGGCTCTCACGAACTGATGGCAGTGAGTTACCAGACATTCCTTACAGAGCAGGCAGTCTACTCTGCAGAGAGGATAAGACCAAAGGATAGAAGGCCTTGATAAAAGTAGGAGCAGGTTACAGAGCAAGGGAATCTCAGAATGCAATATTTCAGGGGCGCCTGTGCGGCTCTGTTGATTAAGCCACCGACTCTTAGTTTGGGCTCAGGTCATTATCTCAAGGTTTGTGAGTTTGAGAGGCACTGTGCTGACACTGCAGAGCCTGCTTGGGATTCTCTGTCTCCCTCTCTCTCTCCACACCCCCCTGTAAGTACTATTTCCCATGAAAAGAAACCAAGAACTTTTAGAGAAATAGTTGTTTCTGATTCCAGATCTGGGCAGGAAGCGTATAAGATGAACCTGGAACATCTTACCATACTAGACAGTAAGGGAGCAATCCGACAACATATCATCTCAAAAAAAATTAGGAATCCCTTTGAAGATGTGCTCACTGGCCAAAAGTGAGACAATTTAAGTTTCATTAGTGATAACAATTGTAACTAATTGAAACTCATAAAATATATCTAAATGTATGAGTTTTTAATGATATTAAAACATATCAATAAGTGATTGCCTCCTGAGAAGACAAGTAACCAAGTCATTATTTTGAAAATTATATTATATAATAGGGAAAGAATCAGGCACTTACCCTTCCTTTCCTATATTAACCGTATTACAGATATGAAGTATGTCCTTATAAAAGCATTCCAGCTAATGTATGTAAGCAAAATGCTAGAATGAGTATATCGCCATTTTGAAGTCTCCAATAAACTAATGACTCTAGGCTTTGAGAAACAATGGCTGCTAACATCCATAAAGTGTGAAAAACAGATACTACGTGCCTCCTGCTGAAAGAACAAAACAAAGAACACCAATAGTCTTGCCAAAGGGATAGAGCACATACCTAATTAAGTCTCTAAGTCTACCTATATACAGTAAAACCTTGGATTACAAGTAATTTGTTCTGCGAATGTTCTGCAAGATGAGCAAACATTTCTAATAAACTTTAAATTGATAAATGAGCGACATCTTGTAATACAAGTAGTATGTGAGGCTGAACGTCACATGATCACAACTGAGCCAATGGTTCTTCTCTCTCTCTCTCTCTTTCTTTGTCTCTCATCCTCTCTCTCTCTCTTTCTGCAGGATCATGGATGATTGTCTCCCACGCTCAGATGCTCAGTCTCAGACCATGGTGCTTGGCAGAAATCAGTGAGTTAGTGAATTAGTGCCCACAACTGGCACTAATGCATTTTTTGTCACTTCAAAGCACTTATGGACTGTCCTTTGCTTTTCCACACAAGAGTAAGCTTAGGAATGCTTTGCTTCATTCTAGGTCATTGGATAGGTTCCTTGTTAAAGCTGCACAAAAAGAAAAAGATTCCATTGAGCCAATAGACAGCAGTGATTCTGTTAGTGATAGTGAAAGTTGTCCTACACAATAACCTTCCTCTCTCTTGTCACCCTCATACCAGCCACGAAGGTTTTCAAAGGTAAGTGCAGGTTAATTTGTTTATTTTCCTTTATATTTTGTATGTTCTATATTATTTTATATTACATTACAGTATTGTAATCATTATATATGAATATTTCAGGGTTGTAGAATGAATCATTTGAGTTTCTATTATTTCTTATGGGACAATTCACTTTGATATACAAGTGCTTTGGATTACAACCATGTTTCTGGAATGAATTATGCTGACAAACCAAAGTTTTACTGTATTTTCAAATACAGAGAGCAGAGGAACATGTTAAATGGAACCATTGGTATGCAATTAGCAAAATCTGTAATCAGGACATCAATAATAATGGAAACATGATGTTCATAACAGAAGGGGAGCTGAGGGAGTGTATAGGAACTCTACTTGCCATTCAATCTTTCTGTAAACCTAAATATGCTCTAAAAAATGAAGTCCATTAGAAAAACAAAAGTCAGGGAGAAGCTACATTTGGAAGAGAGGGGGCTGCTGTTGGGTTGGGGCATAGGTAGGAGCTTCTGGGGTTGTTGGACTTTTATCAAAAAGTTCTACTTTTTTGCCTGGGTGTTTATTATAGCAGTACTTGCCCTATAATGATTCACCAGGGCACATGTTTTCTGCAATTTCTTTTTTACTTAGAGATCAGGTTGATTGAAATATAATTATTATAGTGAAATTCATCCCCTGGAGATGTGAATTTCATTGACTATGAAAAACACAGAGCCATTTAACCATCACTGCGTCATGATATAGAACAGCTCTATCGCCCTCAGTGACTCATACCCTTTACAGTTAATCCCCCCTGCCTTATACCTGGCAAACACTAATTGGTTTGTTCTCTGTTCCTTTGGTTTTGCCTTTTCCGGAAGGAATGGAGTCATACAATAAGCAGCCGTTTGAGTCTGGCTTTTTTCACTCATCATTTACACCTTTGAGGTTTATTTGTCTTTTTTTTTTAATCTTTATTTATTTTGAGAGAGAGACAGAGTGCGAGCAGGGAGGGAGTAGAGAGAGAGAAGGAGATACAGAATCTGAAGCAGGCTCCAGCCTCTGAGCTGTCAGCACAGAGCCCAACGCGGCGCTTGAACTTATGACCTGTGAGATCATGACCTAAGCCGAACTCGAACACTCAACCGACTGAGCCACCCAGGTGCCCCGAGATTCATTTGTCTTGATGCCTGTGTCAGTAGTTCATCCTTTATATTGCTGAATAGTACTCTATTGCTTATTCATTCACCTTTAGGTGGATGATTGTTTCCAGTTTTTGGTGATTTTGAGAAAAGCTGCTATACATGTGATTCCTTTTTTATTTTTGAATTTGTATACAAAAAGTAAAAAAAAAAAATCTGAGCATCTTACTCATCTTACAATGCTAGACTGTATACTGTATATCCAGAAAACAGAAATTGCTTATTTACAGAATGATCATTATGTCAAGATATTGCTCAAAATATGGCCACCTTAAAAATACATGGGAATTCTATTTTTCTATTTAATTTTTAGGAAAAAGAGGAGAAAACAATGAAGAAAATCTGAAAGAATAAAAGAGGGAAAGGAATTAGCTATTACATATATATATATGTGTGCATATATATATATATATATATATACACATATATTACTTCAACTCACATGATTATAAATGTGAAATTTGTATGTATATACTAATTTGGTTGATGGGATAAGTAGTTGCCACTCTCTTGCTTTATTTAACTCAGTTAAATCATCCACTGTGTACTTTTGCTCTGATTGACCTAATAATAGAATGATATATTCCTGTTCTCAACAGGATTTTTTTTTTAAAAATTTAACTTTATTTATGTTTGAGAGGGAGAGAGGGAGAGATGGAGGGACAGAGAGAGCGGGCGACACAGATCTGAAGCAGCCTCCAGGCTCTGAGCTGTCAGCACAGAGCCCAATGCGGAGCTCAAACACACAAACCATGAGATCATGACCTGAGCCAAAGTCGGATGCTTAACCGACTGAGCCACCCAGATACCCACAACAGGATTTTTAACGGCATGAAGACCAAGTCAGCAGGAACATCATTACGACTTTCCATTTGCTGAACATTTATTATATGCAGCATAGTATACTGAAGGCTTTTCATTGATAGTATATATATGTAAAGCACTGAGGAGTAGGTTTTATTATCCTTACTTTATCAATGAAAAACTGAGATACAAATTAATTAATTAATTAAATCAACCAATCAATGTCATCTCTAGCTAGGATCCAGTTGTAAAAACCCAGCTCTGCCTGGCTCCAAGGTCAGCAAATAGAAGAATCATGTGGAACATGACTTACATAATGTACTAGATGTAAACATCTTTTAGCTTTTTCCTCTGATAATTTTCTGATGTAAAAATGAGAGACTACCTTATATTTTTATGACTTTTAATGTTTTATTTATTTTTGAGAGAATGCAAGTGGGGGGGGGACAGGGAGAGAGAGGGAAAGAGTATCTGAAGCAGGTTCTGACAGCAGTGAGCCCAATGTGGGGTTTGAACTCATGAACTACCAGATCATGACCTGTGCTGAAGTCGAATGCTCAACTGACTGAGCCACCCTGGTGCCCCTTTTATGTTTTAACTTCATGTTTAAACTTTCTCAGGTCTAGAACAACCAGACCTTATTGATTTATTAGTTAAAACAGCTACACTGACCTCTTACTGCTTCACTGATACGATTTACAATTTGTAAGTGGCTGGGAAGCAGGCTTACGTAAAATTGTTTCCACGTACGGAGCAATATAACAAAAGTATTAAGACCCCAGCCTCTATGGATTATGCTCAGACCCCGCCTCTGAGATTTGTCGATTGTGTCGTCTTGAAGAGTTTGTTTGAATCTTCCGGGCTTAGGTTTGCCCTCAGGAGAATGGGAATAATATGAATAAACCTGCATCCTAGGGTAGAGAGAATTGAAGTGAATAGTGTGAGCAAAGCTCTCGGAAAAGTACATAACTCACAGTGAAAATTCAGTAGATGTTAGTTATTCAAATGTGGAAATATTTTGAGGTAGGGTACTATCTTTGTATTAGATTTTTCTTCCATTGATTTAAGCAACCTACGTGCAAGTAAACTCAAAGATCATTTCTAATAACTAAGGTGTGCAAATAATTATCCGGATGTGTCGTAAACAAGTGCTTAAGACTTCAAGTCTTATCTACTTAACGAACAAATGGATTCAGTGACTTCATTATATTTATTAAAGGTCATCCACACCTTCCACTGAACTGGGATCCTGCCACTAAATGTTGCTCTCTACGGGCAATTCTTTCACAGCATTTTTTAGTCCTCGTTTTCCTTCTTGTGTGATAACATTATAATCATTTCATAGAAAGTGCTTTGGGGTCTTCCAAATTTTAAATCTCTTAGTATTAAGGGTTTTATTAGTTTCTTAAGTTTGCTGTGACAAAGTGCCGGTAATAGAGTGGCTTAGAACAATAGAAATCCATTATATTGGAGCTCCGGAGGCTAGAAGTCCAAAGTCAAGGGATCAGCAAGGTCATAGGATCACTCCAAAACCTGGAGAAGAGAATCCTTTGTTCTTCCTTGCCTCTGGTTGTTTGCTGGCATTCCTGGGCTTCTTTGGCTTGAAGCTTCTTTGGCTTCTCTACCTCTATTGTCACACGGCGTTCTCCCTTCCTGTATCTGTGTCCTTTCTTCCCTTCTTAAAAGGGCATCGATTATATTGGTTACAGGCCCACCCACTCCAGTATGACCTCATCTTAATTAATTATGTATGTAATGACCCTATTTCCAAATAAGGTTCCTTTTGAGCTACTCGCGCTTTGGACTTGAACATATATTTGGGTGGGGGACACAATTTAACTCAAAACAAGGATAGGAACAAGCTTTTATAAACAGGTCCCACATTCATAGATTTGTACATTTTAGGATGAGCCTCTGCAAATCCATGCTGCCCATTCAGACTTACTTAACAAGCTCTCCTGATGGAGGATCAGATACCTACACTGGTACCATTTAACTGTTCTCAGAGTAGAGCACTGTAACCTACCATGGTATCATTTCATAAAACTTGTATTCCTTGTGGATTATAAAAATGGATTTCAAATTGCAAAGGAAACAAGGAGCTATTCTTACTTCCAGGTATGAAAAATAAAATAGCCAGTTTCTTTTGATATTTGAACATAAAATTTCTCGTGTAGGAGAATTTAAATTTATTTTTAAAGGTGTGTTATCACTATGTTTATTTGAGACATGGAACTGTACTTTTTTCTTTGTAATTGCACCAAACATTATTATGTAGTTAATTTTACCTAAGAAGGTGCTAGGCATTTTCAGTATAAATAAAGAGACTCGGCCTGAACTTTTCATTAATTTATTGCTTAATTCTACCAACTCTCAGCTAATTGGAGATAGAACACAAATTACCAAACAGAAACTTTGAACCTGTGCAAATAGGATGTAGTCATTATGCTGTATGTGTTTCGCGGTTAGCTTCATTTTAATGAGGTGGGCAAAGGGGTTGCAGTGGAGCTTTGCAGAGAAACTGTGCTTTTCACTAAGAATGCATGGGAAAGCCTATTTCTTCCTCTTGCCTTTGACTCCATTTCTTTTCGGCATGTATCCAGATTTGCTTGTGAAATCTACATATATCTACATACATATCTACATATAAATGTAAATTGAATGCAGGTACTTAATGTTATGTTTCTCTTGAGCCCTAAAAAAATACCTTCACCTAGATTTGAACATTTGGGTGTTTTTATCTCAGTATTTTCTGCCCTTTCATGGCAAATTTTGCCTGGTTTCATGAACCTACTCTCCTGTGTTCCCACTTTAGCTTTACTTAATACACATCGGCCAAAGAAGCGATGCAAGTAGTGAACACCATACCTGTGCTTCCCGTGTGTGTGTGTGCGTGTGCGTGTGCGTGTGTGTGTGTGTGTGTGTGTATGTGTATCTCCCCATCTTTGAAATGCTCCCAACATCTTCTTGCTTCCAAAATGTGCTGTATTGGGTGATCTGTCTGGCTGTTTGTTCCCCAGTAGGATGTTACTTCTCTAGTAGATTGTTCCAAGGGTTCATGGACTGTTCTTCATGCCTTAACATTATTCCATAGAAGACCTACCCTTGAGATGATAAATACCTCTTTCCAAGACTTTAATAATAGAACAGCAAAAATCTGTAGTGCCATGTGGCTCTACCCTTGGTAGATTTTATTAATCTAATTAATTTAATTTATTAATCTAATCATATTAATTTTATTAATATGAATATTAATTCATATTTTTAATTCATATTTTCTTGGAGGCTTTCTATTTTTGTGCTCCTTTTCTATAAAAACACATCATCATGTAACTTTTTATGTCTTGTTAATCAAGGGAGGTCTCTGAAATAATGACAATTAACATTTATTTAGAGCATTCTGTGTGCCTGGGATTCATTTTTTTAAATGAAGCAACTGTATTAAGGAATATTTATAATATATCAAGGACCATTTTTCCTAGATTACAAGAATTAATTATCCTTCCCCACCTATGAGGCAGTCACTACCATCGTTCTCCTATATAGACGTTATGGCCTGAATGTTTGTGTCCCTTCAAAATTCTTAGCTGAAGGCGAATCTGACCTTGCTATACCCTGATCTTGGACTCTAGCCTCCAGAACTGTGGGAAACACATTTCTTTCGTTTAGGAGCCACCTAGTCTATGTTACCTTGTTACAGCAGCCCAAAGTAAGTGGCACAACAGATGAGGAAACCAAGATACAGCAAGAGTAAATACTGGTAATGTGTCAGTGAATGGCAAAAATAAGTTTTGAGCTTTGAACCAGGTCCTAAGCTCCTGGATGGTGTGCCATGGTGCTTCTTGATGACCCAAAATATATAATGGGGGATATGGGCTGGAATAGCAAATCATACTTTTCTGTCGAGATATGTATTTTCTGTACCTGTACAATTGTTAAATTGTAACCGCGAAAGACACCTCCCATCTCAAGGAAGAGAAATGTTTGCAAGGTAAGAATTACCCATGTTCACTATTACAAAACAAGTGAAGTTATTAAGAAAACATAAAACCTTCCCTAATACAGAGCAATTTGTTATTTTTTTCCATATGGAGTTCTCATCTGTCATTTGTTTTAAGGTTGTTTGAGTTAGACTGGAAACTTCCCTGTCTATGTTTTCAAAGTTAGTATAACCTAACATGGGGATTTAGGTATGCTGTGGAGTCAGAGGGGCACAGTTCTAGTTCAAAAGCTTCCTTCTGGTACACTTAATGACAACTGATACACTGCAGATATATACCTCCATAAAGTCAAAGCTAGAGCAAGTAAATTTACAGAAAGTTTCTCCTTCAATCATATTAATTTTCTATAGTTATCTCTAGAAATACAATAAAACCTTGGTTTGCAAGCATAATTTGTTCCGGAAACATGCTTGTAATCCAAAGCACTTGGATATCAAACTGCATTTCCCCTAAAGAATAATGGAAACTCAGACGATTTGTGCCACAACCCAAAAACATTCATATAAACATGATTACAATACTGTAATATAATACAAAATAATAAAGAAAATACAAAATACAAAGGAAAATAAACAAATTAACCTGGACTTACCTTTGGAAACCTTCGTGGCTAGTCTGAGGGAGACAAGAGAGAGGAGGGTTATTGTATATGGTGACTTTCACTATCACTAATGAAACTACTGCTATCTATTGGCTCAATGGAATCTTTTTCTGCATGGGAGCCATTGTATATTCTCTCACAGATGTTGACTACAGTACAGTATTAACAAATGCTTGTCATATACTGTATTTAATGTAACTGGCAGGGGAAAAGGTCTATATCTGCAGGCAGCCTGATCTGCAGGAATGAAGCAAAGCATCCCTAAGCTTGCATTGTTGTGTAAAAGCAAAGGACTGTCCATAGGTGGTTTGGAATGACAAAAAATACACTAGTGCCAGTTGTGGGCACCTTCCAACGTTCTGAAAAATCACTGATTTCTGCTAAACACTGTGGCCTGATATGGGAGATGATCAACCATAATCCTGCAGAGAGAGAGAAAGAGAGAGGGAGAGAGGGAGAGAGGGAGAGAAAGAGAAGAACTATTGGCTCAGTTGTGACCATGTGAAATTTGGCATCATGTACTACTTGTATAGCAAGACATCACTCATTTATCAGGCTACAATGTGTTCAAAAGCTTTGCTTGTCTTGCGGAACATTCGTAGACCAAGTTACTTGCAACCCAAGGTTTATGTATTTGAAGCGGGTGAAGCATTGTTGAATCTTCTCAAATGACACAGTCTTATGGCCTCATTTATGACAGCTTGGCTAGTGGTTCTCCTCTGATGGCCGGCCAAGGCATTTATAGTAGATGAAAGTATCTAAATGCCTCCTTATGAGTTCTGAAGTTTTATAGAAATGTGCTGCTATGGAATGGAGCCTGGAAGTCAGGGCTAACTTCTGCTTGAAGTGTTTCCCACAGCAAGTATTACTCCTAAGGCAAGTGGGATTTTTGGATTCTTGGAGGGAGTTGGGAACCAGCTGCAATGAGTAGGGGCGTAGTCTTGTTGCCATTTGTGGGCTGTGGTATTATTTTAACCTCAGTGGCACCAACAGTTAATACCATAGGGATGTTTACCTCTCCAGGGCTTTTAATTATTTTTTTAATGTTTATTTATTTATTGACAGAGAGAAAGAGAAAGAGAGAGTTTGGGAGGGGCAGAGAAAGAGAGAGCGAGAGCGCAGAGCCGGGCATGGGGCTCAGACTCACAAACCATGAACGGAACCAAAACCAAGAGTCAGATGCACAACCAACTGAGCCATCCAGTCACCCTGACCATGCCAGGACTTTTAAATGAATGATTATATCACAGCCTCTGCCACTGTTTCCTTAGGTTCTCTTTTTCTTTCTTGTTTTTTTCTTTCTTTCTTTCTTTCTTCCTTCCTTCCTTCCTTCCTTCCTTCCTTACTTCCTTCTTTCTTTCTTTCTTTCTCTCTCTCTTTCTTCTTTCTTTCTTTCTTTCTTTCTCTCTCTCTTTCTTTCTTTCTTTCTTTCTGTCTTCCTTTCTTTCTTTCTCTTTCTTTCTTTCCTTTTCTATCTTTCTCTTGTGACTAGCTGTCTTCACTTGGCAGGAAATCAGGATCCACACAAAGTGATTATGGAAATCTAGTTATTTTACTGTTACCAACAAACAGTCATTCCAAGCCTGGTCTTGTTCACAAATAGAAACGTTCTTTTAGGTAATTCAAAGTTTGAGCTATGAATTGAAGCTGATGGTTTACTTGTCCGTAACGGCCCAGGGGCTGTTCATTATCTTCCTCCCCAGTCTGATGCTGGTCATAAGAATTTCTGCTCATAAAGAAAATTGTCAACCTTTGTCTTTTAACTTGTAAACACTAGATGTCAGCATTGCTCTTTTTCTACCAAACAAATGGGCTTGGTGAATGATGTCATAGCCTGTTCTTTCAGAAAGAACATTCTTCAGAGAAAATTCTGCAGTCACAAAATCTTTTACTCAGGTGGTGCTTCCCATGTGCTCTCTGGTCCACTATGACATGGTTTCTGTTGTTTAAACTTACCATGATTACTACTTTTCCTATTTAAAGAGCAATATTTTTATGAAAGAATTGAAGGCAAAATGAAAAGAATTTGAACATTGGAGGATATTTGTCAAAAACCCTTTCAATAATATTAATAGTACAAAACGCAATTAGCACTAATCACTTCCAAATATAGCTCAAGTATCTGAGCATCTTTGAAAAATCGGTGAATAAAAAGCAGCTTTAATACAAGTAACGGCACTCGGGAAAGCACTGTGCGTCAAGTACTTCAAACATTGTACATGGTTTTGTTTCTTTTGTCTCATTTCTGCTACGACTGTTTAAGAACACTTAATTAGACAGCTATATTTAAACATTTTGTCTTCCTCAGGAAGTGAAAGCAACCCCAAAATATCTTGAAGCAAAGTTACCATGACATTTGTAGCTGAAGCCACAGGGTCACTCTCAACTGGCAGATTCAGCTTTTCACATTAGCATGACTTGCTTAGGGGCTAAATTTATCGAGGGTTTTGTCATCCACTTGCTTTTATCAGCAGGTTGTCCTTTGGCACTTATTCATGTAATATTTTATTCACTTGTCAATTTATTCAGCAAATAGTTTATTGAGTGCCTACTATTTTTGGGGGGTAGTCGTCTAGGTACTGGGGCTACTGTAATAAACAAGACAAACAATACGATCACCTTTGTTGAGCCTGCATTCAAGGATCAGGCTCGAGACTGACAAAAATATGCAAAAATGCTCATCATACAATCTCAGGAATTTTAAATTCTATTAAGAAAGGAAAAGCAGAATGATGGAACATCACACGGGAGAACTGGTTTACCAAGGATAGTCTTTGAAGATATAAATGTGAAGTTCACATTTGAGCCTAGACCTGAATAAAGGGGGGCAGTGGGGCATGCAGTATAATCCAGATCACAGCAAATATAGTATACTCTGCAACAGAGATAAACTAGTTATACTTGAGGAGGCCCTCGAACCATGAGTGTCACGAATCAGAATCAAGTTGCAGAAGATCAGTTTTGGAGCATTTCAGGACTGAGATCATGAAGAATTTGTAATGATAATGATGGTGATTGTGCCCTGGATGGTAATAATAACTACTATTCTTGAGACTGGAAAAGCTTTCCATTTATCATATTCCTTAATTTTCACCACAACCCAGTGAAAAGGACAACATTGTCTCCTACTTTGGAGATGACAGAACTAGGTTATGAGTTTAAGTACCTTCCCTAGGTTGACAGAGCTAGCGGGAGCTGATGTAGCTAGAGGAAATATAGTCATTTTGGCAGTAGAACCTGTATGCTCAACTACTAAGCTATCGTCAAAAGCTAACTCCTTAAGTCTTTAAGCATACTCTGTTTCCGATGATGTACTACAGCAGAGAATTAGCTGATGCCATAAGGTATAAGAATAGACGCTAAAATTAAAGGTGAGGAATAATGAGTTCTTATTTCAGCTCTTCATCTTACTCACTTACTCATCAGTTACCAGTTTCCTCATCTACAAAATAAGCATAAAAATAGGGGCCAAAACTCACAGACTGGTAATCTTGAAGATGGTTATACTTCCCTGCATGTGTTTTTCTGACCCGTACGTTGTTGTTGTTTCTGTTAAATTAAATTAGTTTTTTTTAATGTTTGCTTATTGACTTTGAGAGAAAGAGGGAGAGCATGTGCACACGTGTGTGCGCGCGCGCACACACACACACACACACGTGTGAATGAGGGAGGGGCAGAGAGACAGGGAGAGATAGACTCCAAGCGGGGTGCTCCCTGAGCGCTGACATGGGGCTTGATCTCATGACCCTGAGATCAAAACCTGAGCTGATATCAAGACTGAGCCTGACTGAGCCTGACTGATATCAAGGCTGATAACTGACTGAGCCACTCAGGTACCCATAAAATAAATAAGTTAAAACACTTGAAGTTAGAATTTGTCGTGTAAAATTATGGATATATGGTTTAACCTGAAAAATACAAAAAATTAGCACTGTTGATCCTATATTCTTCAAACCAGTTGGTCACCAATAATTCAGAAATATATGGGCCCCTTCAGATGGAGCGTGAGGTCTCTACTTCCCCACACTCTCACTGTGTCAGTCACTACATAATCTGCCAGGCTGGGCTAGGATTTTTAATGAGATATCCAGGTGCAACTGTTCTCTGAGGTCCTTTCTAGCTCTAGATTTTATGTCTCTATTCTTCTCCAGTAATATATGAAATTTGGTGGCATAAAAGAGAGAGTTATTGAGCAGAGAAGGCCAGAAAAGGCCCACTGACATTCGAAAGTTTTTCAACCTCACCCCTTAAGAGCGATATCCCTTCCGTTGGAAGATAAAAGATGAGTTTGAGGTAGACCAGAAAGACAGAGCTTCCTTCCCTAGCTTCGGTAAAGTGTGATGGCTTAATTCTGTTTCAAAATGTGAATTGACAAGCCATCAGTAGGCAGTATCTAAAAAAAACATAAGATATATTCCAAAGGAAAATGAAATTATTTTAATTAGTTGCTTTTATAAATTACCCATTTCTCTGATTTTTTCTGTATGTCTATTTAGTGAATGGATCTGCATACTAGAAATGGGTTCCAAAGCTGTCAACACTTATAATAATCTGAATAGAATCCAGTTAAATATATCATTTTACTTTTACAGGAATGAAAATATACAGGTGTTTATTCACTTTTACCCCAGTTCACATGTATGTTCCTCTTCTTTGGGACACTGTAGTTCACTTTGATGCATGGTCTGCTTTGTCCCCACTATTGGAAGCTGAGGAAAGATAATTGTTTTAGAATGAAAGAAAGAGAAGTGCTGGGTTCCGTGACTCGTTTTTTTTTTTTTTTTTTTTTTTTTTTTTTTTTTTTTTTTTTTTTT